>NW_019416629.1:371973-373050 GCF_000390285.2 Anoplophora glabripennis | reverse complement strand
GCCTAAGGGCCACCTTAGCAAAGCGCATCCCAGGCTGCATAGCCGCACTACCCTACCCAACCATACCACACATAAACATGACACTACCCCCGGGGTTTACACAGACGAGCCGGCGAAGCAAGAAGAGCGCCAGAAGAAAGGGCCCTACCGGCGGGGCCCAGCCAGGACAAAAGGAGGTCCCACAAAGCGCCTACACCGGCCGCATTTTGCGGTCGGGGTAGACGACGGATGGGGCCCACCTACGAAGGCTGTCCAGGCCTACACGAGATGAGGCAGGATAAAGAGTTTTATCCCCCTCGATCCCAAATCATTGAGGCCAATTTCTAGCCATGGAATAATGGCGAGTCAACGGCTTGCCTGAGGAGGGGATTGTCATGTCTAGCGGCTACGTTAAACCGTTTTTGTCTTATTGTCTGTGTAGCGTTTGTGTATTTTGTGTATTGTAAGTCTCGTAATATGTCAGAGTTTCTTACGTACCAGGGCGCGTCNAGAAACGATTTGACGTAGCCGCTAGACATGACAATTCCCTCCTCAGGCAAGCCGTTGACTATGTACCCGACGTGACCGACAAACACAAAAGACCTAGACACCAACTTTTTGACCCTGTGTGACCACCCCAACGACATCCCCCCCCCTCCCTGCCCGCTATACTTTTCTGTTTCAGAGACCGCCAGGATCAAGAAACGAAGACAACGACACACATACACACTCCCCATACCCTCCTTACCCCTCCCCTCCTGCGCTAGCCTAAGGGCCACCCTAGCAAAGCGCATCCTAGGCTGCATAGCCGCACTGCCCTACCAAACCGTACCACACTAAACATGACACCACTCCCGGGGTTTACACAGACGAGCCGGCGAAGCAAGAAGAGCGCCAGAAGAAAGGGCCCTAGCCGGCGGGGCCCAGCCAGGACAAAAGGAGGTCCCACAAAGCGCCTACACCGGCCGCATTTGCGGTCGGGGTAGACGACGGATGGGGCCCACCTACGAAGGCTGTCCAGGCCTACACGAGATGAGGCAGGATAAAGAGGGATAATCCCCCTCGATCCCAAATCATTGAGGCCAATTTCTAGCCATA
>NW_019416629.1:368707-369817 GCF_000390285.2 Anoplophora glabripennis | reverse complement strand
CCCTCCCCTCCCGCGCTAGCCTAAGGGCCACCTTAGCAAAGCGCATCCCAGGCTGCATAGCCGCACTACCCTACCCAACCATACCACACATAAACATGACACTACCCCCGGGGTTTACACAGACGAGCCGGCGAAGCAAGAAGAGCGCCAGAAGAAAGGGCCCTAGCCGGCGGGGCCCAGCCAGGACAAAAGGAGGTCCCACAAAGCGCCTACACCGGCCGCATTTGCGGTCGGGGTAGACGACGGATGGGGCCCACCTACGAAGGCTGTCCAGGCCTACACGAGTTGAGGCAGGATAAAGAGAGATAATCCCCCTCGATCCCAAATCATTGAGGCCAATTTCTAGCCATGGAATAATGGCGGCGTAATGGCGATCATCGAATCACGATCTGATTTATTTATTATACCTTCGAGGGCACCAATCCTCGTAGCACTGGATGTCGCGTCGCAGGGATACATCTTACCCCGTACGACAATGTCGGAGCAAGCTCTTTTGCTCCGAAAGTATTGTAGAAGTCTTGTAGAAACACTGACTCTACTTTTAAATATGGGTTTCTCGAGGGAGCCCTGAGAAGCAAGGACAACTTCTGCTAAATTTGGAGTACGCCGCCGAAATGACGTGCGTACTATTGCTTTGAACCCGTAGATTGCAAAGGAAATGCCTCGTAGGGGTATGACGAGGAAGGTTGCCTCGACGAATGACCGCCTAGAGGTTTGACGAGGAAAGTTGCCTCGGATTTGCAAATCTCGATAGTCTGAATTATAGGACTTGTAGGAGCCTATGTGTGTCCCCTGTACTGAGGTGCGGGTCTCTCGATGGAGCCGGCACAATCGTAGTCAGGATCATATACATTCAAATTTTTACCGCTCATTTTCATCCGAAATTTTTAAAATTCATACGACGTCGGAAACGAGGCCTTCGATACGGTTTGGCATGAAGGCCTACTGATGAAAATGCTCACCAACCAATATCCCATATCCTTTACCAAACTCATAAAATCCTACCTACACCACCGTAAATTCCGCATCCAAATCCAAGATTCCCTTTCCACCACCCGTCCCATGGAGGCCGGTGTCCCCCAGGGCACCGTCCTGTCCCCACACCTATAC
>NW_019416629.1:322925-367438 GCF_000390285.2 Anoplophora glabripennis | reverse complement strand
CGACAATGTCGGAGCAAGCTCTTTTGCTCCGAAAGTCTTGTAGACGTCTTGTAGTAAGCACTGACTCTACTATTAAATGTGGGTCTCTCGAGGGAGCCCTAGAAGTAAGGATAACTTCTTTACTAAATTTGGAAGTACGCCGCCACAATAACGTGCGTACTATTGCTTTGTGCCCGTGGGTCACAAAGTAAATGCCTCGTAGGGGTTTGACGAGGAAGGTTGCCTCGACGAGTGACCGCCTAGAAGTTTGACGAGGAAGATTGCCTCGGATTTGCAGATCTCAATAGAGTCTGAATTATATAGGTCTCGTAGGAGCCTATGTGTGTACTTTGTACCGAGGTGCGGGTCTCTCGATGGAGCCGGCACAGTCGGAATCAAAGTCTTCGTCGGAGGGTCGCAAGCCTCGGACGGTATGCAGGTCTCTGGAGGAGCCTGAAAGTATCGCTGTTTCGTCGCAGGGGGCGATCGAACAGGATCTTCGCCTCAGGTTGGGCTACCTCGGGCAGTACGCAGGTCTCTGGAGGAGCCTGGGGTATCGCCGTGTCGATGCAGGAGGCTATCGCACAGGATCTTCGTCGGAGATGGTCAGTCTCGGACGGTACGCAGGTCTCAAAAAGGATCCTGGAATTTACCGCTATTTCGATGCAGGGGGCTATCGAACAGGGTCTTCACCTCAGGCTAGGCTACCTCGGGTGGTATGTCTCGTGATGCGAGTAGTGGTCACTAAAGCGACCCACACACTTTCGGGCTTTGTGACAGTTATAACCGAACGTGATTACCCGGCTGGTTTCCCGAATCCCGCTAGGACACACGCACTCGTTTTCTCTCCGAACTGTTTTAACTGTTCCGTTTTAGCAGTAAAATGGCGTCCAAGCGTATTTTGCGTTTACTTGGAATCACGGTAGTACTTTTAAAAAAGAAATCCTTTTAAATCCCTTTAAATCCCGGTTTGAGTACTCCTTTTTATTTTCCAAAGACACGGTTAGAAACGATATATCTCCAAAAATTCCAATACAAAATCCTTAGATAGTTGGCGAGTATCTATATCAAAAAATATGTAGTAGTACAGCTTTAAGGTTACGTTAGGCCGGTTAATCACGGCGTCCGGTCCCGACGAATTTCAACTGGCGCCTGATGTTATTCGGGATTACCCGTTCAGGACAATTTTATTCGGGATTGCACATACACTTCCATGTTTACCCGTACGGTGTAATCAAGTTCGGATATAACTGTCACGAAGCCCGAAAGTGTGTGGGGCGCTTAAGCACTATTAATGGCCACGTCAAGAAATGGCAGCCTTGACGGGAGCCTCGTGAAGCGAGCCTGTGAGCTGTAAGCTCCAAAAGTTCTTGAGTTTGATGACAGGGTTTTTTCAATCAAACCGTGGAAGATATGTTAAAAGCTTTATTGAATAGTCAAAACGGACAATAAATGCTATAACTTAACATATACAAGTTATTTACCATAGAATAATACTTGTTACAATGTCGTGCTTTATGTCGTTCTTAGTACTATGCATTCCCACGTACTGTAGATGTCGGAAGTAGACGTTCGATCGCTTTCCTCTAAAATCTCCAGCAAAAAGCGTCTTTCGTCGCCGGCGCCGTCGGATCTCATTTCCCTCTGGCCTCTTCGGATAGTTGATGTCGGTATCGGGGATTTTGGAGTTTTTTCCCATTTTGAAAATAATCTACCTGTGGTCTCGGCTTAAGGCTACCGAGCATCGCATCCGACCGCCAGAGCGGTGGGACCCTCGAAAGACGGTCCTTTCGGCCCAAAGACGGGGAAATTGGAAACATCAGTGAAATTTTCCCAGTCTTCGTAAAAGGGCTTACGGAGGTCTTAATACTGGATGGATCTCGCTTTCCAGCTGGCACTTTTGTGCACGCAAACAAGCATTTGGGTACGCAAAAGCTTGAAACGCATGTTCCAGCTCCTATTATTTATCTGCGTTTGATGCGCATGATTGTGATTTCCCCTATCCCCTGAAGCATCTACCTTTTATTTTGTGTTTGAAGCACAGTCTCAAATTTTATCCATAATCTATGATTTCTTAGGTTAAGTAGTTAATGTTAATGTGTAATAGTGTAATCTAGGGATGGGCAGATTTAATGAAAAACATCGATGTTATGTTATATCGATTATAAAATAATTTATTATCGATGCTCGATATATCGGAGTAAAACATCGATTTTTTTCGAATATCGAAACAAAAATTAACCCTAGGGACTAGTATAAAATTTTTTTATTAAGGGTGTTTAAAAAATATAAAAATAAATATTCAAAAAAATTTATAATACATTTAAAAAATGTAAAAATAAGTTTTTTTTTAAATAAACTTTAAATTCACAAAATATGTTCAAAATTATCCAAGTAAAATTCAAGTCAGGGTTTTTGAATGAAGTTTTAATATTTGCAAAGTTAATACAATTTTTCTTATAAAAAATGCCTATGATTTTCTGATTTTTTGTCATACAATTTAGCTTTTGCATTTAAAAATAGAAAGTAATTTTGTTGTCTTGAATTTTGATAGGTATCTTTTGAGATCAATAAAAAAAATATTAGAATATTATACAACACAAATGCAACTTTAACATAAATTCATGTAATGCCAGTCTTCGTAGTCTAACGAACTTAAAAATAATAATTTATTAAGTCTTTCAGGAGTTAATCTGCTTCTTTGGTCTGTCAAGATATTTCCAGTTTCTGAAAAGAGACGTTCTGAAGGAACACTTGTTGCTGTTATTTGCAAAAATTTTCTTGCTAAGAAATAAAGTTTGGGATACACCATTTTATATTTTTCCCACACAACAAACGGATCTTCATGCAAATTATTGACAGGAGCATTCAAATATTGACTAATTTCAGCACTTATAATTAGATTTTGGTCTTCATGACTACTATCGTGGATACCCCGATTGTTAAAACTTTCCGCAAGTTTTTTATGATGATCCCATAAACTTTGAGAATTTTCATCTGCTGTGAAGCTACTACTAGAATTTGATAATGACGGTTGTATAGCCTCAGACTTTGTTAAAAAGAATTTTGTTTCCTTTATTTCACCATTTCACAAAAATTTACTTAGAATATCTTAAACACAGACAATATAAACAATAAAACAATAGAAATAGTTCTGGGAAAAGATTAACAATACTAAACCATTTTATTAATTTTGAAATATTTCTTGAAAAATGTCATTTCTTCTATTGATACCCGTTTCATGACCCAGTGTAATTGTTTCTGTGTAATTAATATTACAGTGTAAATCAGTATCCCCATTATGTACAATTTCAGTGCGGTCTTTGTGCATTATGCATATATTATGTAGAATGCAACAGGACATTATTATTTTGACACTAGTCCGAATATCCAAGTTGGCTATATGGTTTAGTCTTCTAAATCGGCCTTTTAACAAGCCAAAAGCATGTTCTATTATCATTCTTGTTGATGATAATTTNACTTAAAGTCATTACAGGCTGTGGAAAACATAGCCCTCCGCACGGCCACCGACGCGCCCTGGTACGTAAGAAACACTGACATATTACGAGACTTACAATACACAAACTCTACACAGACAACAAGACAAAACGCGGAGAAACGGTTTGACTTTGCCGCTAGACATGACAATCCCCTCCTCAAGCAAACCGTTGACTACGTGACTGACAAACACAAAAGACCTAGACACCAACTTTTTGACCCTGGGTGACCACCCCAACGACACCTCCCCCTGCCCGCTAACCTTTTCTGTTTCAGAGACAGCCAGGATCAAGAAACGAAGACAACTATACACACACACACCCCCATACCCTCCTTACCCCTCCCCTCCCGCGCTAGCCTAAGGGCCACCTTAGCAAAGCGCATCCCAGGCTGCATAGCCGCACTGCCCTACCCAACCATACCACACATAAACATGACACCACCCCCGGGGTTTACACAGACGAGCCGGCGAAGCAAGAAGAGCGCCAGAAGAAAGGGCCCTAGCCGGCGGGGCCCAGCCAGGACAAAAGGAGGTCCCACAAAGCGCCTACACCGGCCGCATTTGCGGTCGGGGTAGACGACGGATGGGGCCCACCTACGAAGGCTGTCCAGGCCTACATGAGATGAGGCAGGATAAAGAGGGATAATCCCCCTCGATCCCAAATCATTGAGGCCAATTTCTAGCCATGGAATAATGGCGCACTTTCCGATGATGTACCTTTCGAAGTTGTTTTCCAGAATATTCATTTTACTAAATTTTTGAAAAAAGTTGCATAAACCGCAGAAACAGAAGTTTGGAATTGGGTAAGTTAGGTTAGGTCGAAATGTTTGATAAAAGTTCGCAAGCATATCAAGTAAACGCCAACAAATTAGAAACCAATACAAACGGCTGCTGGAACAACAAACACTTGCAAAATGTTACCAACTTTCCCTTGCTGGAACATCAAAGTATTACTACGCAGTACGCATCCATCGTTTTGTTTGCAACATTTCTGACACCCTGCTGGAACAAACCAACAAACCTAGTGTCGTCTATTGCATGTCACTAGTGATGGGCATAATCGACCAATTTTGAAAATCGAGTACTTCTAATAATCGAGATATTGGTCGTTTTCATCCCAGCGGCGCAGAAATTTTGTATTAGTCATATATTACTTATAAGCGTAGCTAAAAAAAAAAAAGCTCACGCACTTCAAAACCTAACCACTTTTTCGTTTTATTCTATAAAAAAGGTTACGCATTCAGTGACTATTTGCAGTCTGCACTAACATTTTGGGGTGCAACCGTAGGGTAATAATCACTCGAGTGGTGGGAGTAAACATCTCGAGAAATCTCGAGTGATCTCAATAATCGAGTAACACTCGATTTTTCACTCGAAATCTCCCATCACTACATGTCACATCGCATGTTTTGGTTCGGTCTGTTTGACTCTGTTTATGTTACTGTGATTGTAGTGTTTCTGATATTTATGTCTTAGTTTTTAACAGTTTTAATCACATTTTATGTAAAGAAACGTATTTTCTTTTTTCAATGACTGTCATTTTATAATAGTTATATAGAATCTGTAAACATCTCATCATGGAGGTTACAACTAAGTTTGTAGCAATACCTACGTTTGTAAATCCTCACTTATTTTGGATAATAGAACCCAATAGTGATAAAAGAAATGAAACCTTAAACCGTATTAATAAACTTTTGCAAGATGAATGTACAAAACGTGAACCAACATTAAATGATTCTTCTGAAATTGGAGAAGTAAGTAAATTACTAATAGGTACTGATTATTTTACTTAATAGTTATAATTGCTTCAGATAGTTGCAGTTTCTTTGGATGGCAAGTTATATAGAGCTGTCATAGAATATATACCTAATTCAGAAACCCAAGAAAAAAATAATTTAGATTTTTTATGCTGGTTAATAGACTATGGAATTATGTGCAGAACAGATGTAATTTACAAATTGCCAGGCCCTCTAAGGAAAGTGGCTCCATTAGCTTTGCAAGCTTCTTTAAATAATGTGGCATATGTAAAACAGGTAAATTTATTTCTAATAGGTAATTAAATTATTTAGATGTATATTATTTTACATTTAACTGTCTTTTTTTTGCCAAATTATTTGACATATGTCAAAACTGTGATATAAAACTTAATATGTTTAACATTTTGATAACTAAAAACTTAAATAGGTCAAAATTGTGTTTTATCTATTGAACTTGTGCATCTCACAGGATCACAGGATTGAACTTTTAAGACAGTTTTTCTAGGGTTTATGTAAAATTAGAAAAAAATGAAATTTGTCTATAAAATCCATTCAGAATTTACGGTCATAAATTCTTTATTTAAAACAATATCTCCTGTCTTATTGTGTCCCAGGTATATCATGAATTCAATGAAGTTAATGTTTAAATATTTCTTTTTTAGAATTTAACTTTTGATTATAAATCGGGTATGGCTATGAAAACTAACGAGCGTGTCTTACCACATTCATCTGTGGCTCATCAAGTTTCATTAGAATTGATGTTGAATTTAAGTGATCTACAATTTAAAGTTGAAAATAAAGTCGATGGTATTTTTGTTGGTGACATTTTATACAGAGAAAATCAGGAATTAAAGTCATTACGTCAAGCTTTAATTGATAAGGGGATTCTCATAATCGAAGAAACAGTATTTAAAGGTAAATTTGCTGCTATATTTAACTATACATTTGAGTACTATTACAGGTGGCACAGCTTGAAAAAAAGCTGCGATCTGTTGTGGCAAAAAGATTGTTTTAGGATCCATTGATTAAACTTAGAACTTAAAATTAGGTGCTTAAAATAAGAAAAATTTAAACAAATATGTAGACTGGTTTTGAAATATTGAATGTTAGTATTTGACAAAAAAATCATATTTTATGGTTTCCAACAGCTTCTTAAATAGAGTGATCAATTTTGAAATAATACTTCATAAAATAGATAACGATATCTCTAGAAAATATTTCTAAATATTTCGAGTTACTACTTTTTCAACAAATAATTGAACAAATCTAAATTAACTAAAACACTCATTTCACAAAAAAGTGCATGGGAAAGATTAAAAAAATTAAGTCCTTTATGATATTTGTTGAGATAGATTTTTTTTTCTTATTTTGATAACTGAATTTAGATTTTAAATTTGGTCAATTAATTCTAAAATATCCTATACAGGGTCACTTAAAGAATGTTATGTACTTCAAGGGCATAATCTAGAACCCAAAAGGTGTCAATTTAACCAAACTTCTTGTTTTCTCCTTAACTCAGTACCCAGTTAACATATTTGCGCAAAAATTGCTGTTGCTTAGTACAAGAGAACAAATTCTAGAAAGAGTGATAGGTATATATTTTTGGATTATACCCTTGAAGTATGTAACATTCGTTAGGTGACACTCTGTATATTTGTAATTTTATAAAAAAATGTTGTTTGATGTCAAGTACCTTGTTTAATGTTGCAGAAATTATGGATAATATATATAGTTATAAAGAAGCTCATCTGTGGCTGCTAGCTCAGATATGTAAAAAATTAAATTCTGTTCAATTTTTGAAGGGCACAGAAAGCACACCTTGGTTTGAAAAAATGATTTCCAAATATTTGTTGGAATTTAAAAACAATGATTTATTTGACGATGATGTAAGTATATATTTTATTTAACCCTACAACAGTATTGTACGTTAAATTTACGTATACTGTCCGATTTTTAAGAAGTTCTCATAAGTCACAGAAGTCTCGTCCCCGACTAGTCAGCAGTGCTTTTATTGGCCCTTGACGATTAACACAACTAAACATTTAGTACGTATTTGAGGGTGTAGAAGATAAGACGTGTAATTAAGTGCGAGCTACCACGCTGATTTTACGCATCGATACCATTTATAGAAAAATTAAATTGGGCTTATTTAACGTGTAATTACTGTTACCGCGTGATTATTGTTTTCGATCATTTAAGAAAATGGCACAAAAGGGATTAAGTGACAAAGAACTAGAACGTTTATTATACGAAAGTAGTGATAGTGAGTTGGATGATAATTTAGATGTAAATTCAAATAGCGACAGTGACGAATCTACGGACTCATTGAATGATCCAACATAGACACTAGAAGATGTCGAAGAGACTCAACCACATAAAATTTGATTTATACATAGTGTTGGTATTAGACAGGCAGTAACCTAGATCTATTTTTTAGGATAATGAAGAAGAATACATTATCGTCCCTCCTGGACAGATATTGACAGGAAAAAATGGATGTGAGTGGAAGTCTAGTGTTCTCCAAAAGAAGGGTAAAACTCCGGCGAGACAGCTGGTGCATATACGTCCTGGACCTACAGGACCATACCGGAATATTTTAATTCCATTGCACGCTTTTCAAATTTTTTTTCCCGACTCTATTGGCTAAAATAGTATCCTACACAAACCTAGAAATAAATAGAGCACAAACCAAATACAAAGTAATAAATAAAACTGTTTCCGAAACTAATATAGATGAGCTAAAAGCTTTATTATTTGGATTGTACATTCTCGCTGCTGTTTTTTAAAAGGTAAGCACCTTTCCACTGGTATTATGTTTGACACATCATTTTGTGGTTCTCGATATAGAGCTACAATGAGCCAAAAGCGTTTTGATTTTCTTATGCTTGCTTACGTTTTAATGACTAGGCTACAAGGGCAGAAAGAAGGGAAATAACTACATTTGTGTCTATCTTGGAAATTTGGGAGAATTTTATTCAAATCTGCAGAAATGCTTACAAACCTTCGTCTTATGTCACCATAGACGAGCAGCTAATAGGATTTAGAGGTCGGTGTCCATTCAGAATGTACATCCCAAATAAACCGGTAAAATACGGAATAAAGACCGTTTTACTTTGCGATGTTTCTACAAAATATCTGATTGATGCTTATCCCTACTTAGGCAAGTCCACTAAAACTGATGGACGTCCTTTGGCAGATTATTATGTTGAAACTCTAACAAGAACCATCCACGGCACAAATCGTAACATTACCATGGACAATTGGTTTTCAAGTGTACTACTCGGCGAAAAATTAATTCAGGCCCCTTATAAATTGACAATGGTTGGAACCTTGAGAAAAAATAAGCCGCAAATTCCGGCTGAGCTTCTTGAAAATAAAAAAGAGTGCCGAAATGGATCGTCAATATTTACGTATAGAGATATTACAATTGTTTCTTATAAACCTAAACAAAATAAGAATGTTTTACTTATATCTACAATGCATTCTCATGGAACTCTAAATCCAACGAACCAAAAGCCGAAGATTATTGAAACATAATTGTACCAAAGGAGCCGTTGATACCTTTGATCAGAGGTGTCAAAATATGTGCTGTAATCGTAAAACAAAAAGGTGGCCACTATGTTTTTTTTATAATATGCTGAACATGGCATGTATAAATTCATATGTAATTTATGTGCATAATTCAACTTCACGTGTAGGTAAACCTATATCAAGGCAACAATATATGCAAGAACTGCATAAAGGACTTACACAACCATGGCAAACAAACCGTCTACAGAATAATGCCAGTCATAGTAGACAACTAAAAAACATGATTTCTAATGTATTAGGTGAAGAGGACTTACCAAGAGAAAATATTCAAGACCAAAAAGGGACCAAGAAAGTATGGTAGTATGTGCTCGTATTTAAAAAAGCGGATGACAACAACTTACTGCTATGGGTGCAAGAAACCTATATGCGGCGAGCATCAAATAAAAATTTGTACAAATTGTCAAAATTGACCTCTAGGCTATTCTAATTAAAATAAATTTTAATTTTCTAAATACCTGCTTTTTATTTAAACTAATATATATTAAAACTACCAAAAAACTCAGGTATACGTCAAATTTACGTATCGATACCAATAATAGTACAGTAAGACCCCGCTTAACGCGTAGGATACGTTCCATCAAAGTGGAGCGTAATGCGAAACAGCGCTAAACGAAGCTATCTTAACATGTAAATAATGGTGTTAGGGGAAGATGGATAGAAAATTGGTTAGGTAATAAATTTAATAATTATTTTTTTTTTTAATAAAAATAAAACCAAACATTTATTTCTTACAAAAATAAAAACAATATAAACGAATATTACTTATAAAAACAAATAAAATTCTGAGTCAGTCAGATCATTCAGTCTATTATGTTTCCAATTTTCTGCCTTTTTGTCAAGAAGGCATCTAATGTAGTTTGCGTTTTCCTTTTGCGTTCTGTTAGTTCTGTTGTTGATAAGTAGATAAAGCATCTATAACACCCCGTCTTGCTTTTGAACTCCTGTCAAAATTTGGATCATTTTCAACAAATTGGTCCATAATTTCAGTTATAGTGGTCAAACTCCTTTTTACAAACGCCATCGAAAGTTTCTACACTGTTTCGGATAGGTTATGTACATATTTGGAAACCTAGCATTGCGCACAATTTCGGGGAATCCCCGTAGCGGTGCGAGCAATTTCGGGGAATCCCCGGGTCGAAATAAAAGAGCGCTAAACCGAAACAGCACTAAACGAAACAGCGTTAAGCGGGGTCTTACTGTATACAATTAAGCGATACCATTCTAGGGTTAAAAATGTAGATATAAAAAGTCGTGGTCATGATCATATCGTAAAAATGTAGACAGATGAGACTAAATACGGTTAATGTCGAAAGGGGGCTGTAACTCCGAAAGAGGGGGCCAGTTGGCAAAAAGAAAAAATATGAGCCCTTAATTTGTCTTAAGAACCTATGACCAAATTTTGTTGCATGAATTTCGGGACACCCTGTATAACCCTTATTATTGGAAAATATGTTGTTTATATTCCAAAAATATTTATTTATTATTTATTTATTTATTTATTAATAAAAGGGGCCCTTTTAGAGGAAAAATACAAAAACATACAAAGTAAAATAAAGTAAATATAACATGATTTACAATAAAAACAGTAAAAACCACAGACCACCTAGACTGGCTTATAGAGCGACTGGTGAAAACACTTAGGAGCCTGATTTGGAGCCCAGCACTCAGTCGTGTCCTAGCATTTGACGTGTACGCATCGTTGTGATTTCGATAATTAGACGTTTTATCATGGGCAAGTGTATTGTAAAACATTATATAAATAGAAGTGATCGAGTTGGTGAAGAGAGGCGATAAGTTTCCTTCTTTAGGTAAGTAAAAAAAAAAGGAATATATAAAAGGTAAATATGTACGCCATTTTTCGGTTGACGTCACAAGTTTCCAGGATTAGCTTTATAATTTTCTTCGCCCACATAGTGTAGTGATTAACGTGATATTGTTATTATAAAATAATGAATGAATTACTGTAAAATATTTTTAGTAATTATTTACTTTATGTGAGTCAAATTTTTATGAAATTTTACCAATTCCCGTTATTTGGAGATGGCTGAAAATTAATTAAATATTTTTTTCAATTGAAAAAATCGCAAACAAAACTAATTTCAGATTCATGTTTAGCACCCTGAAAAAGGAGAGTTGGCAAAATGTGATTAGAAAAATCAGAGAGTTTTGTGACAAAAAAAAATAATTAAGTATGCTTCGATTTTTCAAACCTAATATTTAAATTTTTACAGATTTCAAAGGAATGTTGACATAAAACGAAGATGGGAGAAGGCTATTAAAAATCAGGACTGGACACTAGCAAGTACATTATAGTATGTATATATTGGCGGTTTGGTAACAAGTTCTTTAATAAAGCCAATAAAATGTGAAGACTGTAAATAGTTTAATGTCAAATACACAGTATTCATACAGTCAATTAATTTTTATTAAAAATCGTGGTTGTTTGACATATCTATCTCGAGATGTCGTAGTAATATGCCAAGAAACAGAAAAATTAATAAAATTTTTTAATAATGATGAAAACAGAACACCTAGGCTACAGAAAAATAAAATTGTTTATCATGTATTAAACAAAACTTTCTGAATGTGAACATATTTGAAAATTTGCATGAACATCAATTTGATAATTTGCCTAACAATTGTAATCATTTAATAGAACTTGTAAGGGCTGAATGTGAAAAGCATATCGATGTATGAATAAATCATGAAGTCAAATTATTTAATTCAGTAAAATCTATGAAAAGGCAAATATTAAATAAATTAATATTATTTAGAGGACAATAAATATATTTAAATTATTTTGTAGTTTTATTTAATATGACACTAAAATATACTATTTTCTGAATTACAAACTTAAAATTGAATATTTGTCATAAGATGCAATATAATGTTTAATATGTAATAAAAATATTACTTAATCCGGATCTGCGTAAAGATGCCCGTGATCAGATTGCCTTCCACACTCCACTTCCCCGGATTTTGCATTCACTGGTACCCGTGCATTGGAATTAGATACGGCCAGTCTAGGTGGTCTGTGGTAAAAACAAACACAAAGCAGATGACAATGACATTTAAGAACTAATTATAAGCAAATTTAATTTAAAAAAAAATGTGTGTATAATAGTGATGTAACGAATATCCGCATTCGCATTCGCGAATATTCGTTTGATTTATGATATTTGCATTCGCATTCGCAAATATCTTTGAATATTTTGCTAATATTAACGTGAAAGAAAAATACAGAATGTGAAAACAATATTACGTAAATTAAACAAAAAAGTATTAATTTCTTTTCTTTTTAATTACAAAACTTAAAACAATTATATTTTTCTATAATCTACATTTATATTTGGTGTTAATTAATCACCTTTCTTTAGACATTAGAAAACAAATAATACTATGTTTATATATATTATGTATGTATGTATGTAGGTAATCTAATTAAGTATTGTTTTGATCAGTCTTTGTCTACACATATTTTGATAAACATTTAGACTTAAAAATTAAAAACTTCTATAAGAAAAAAAAACAAATCTTAAACTTCTTTAAAAAAAATAAACAAACACTTTATCTTAATTCTTTTATGAAACAGTTAATAATCAAACTTGAGAAGAGGAATATTAAACAAAATTCCAATCATACAAAAATACCGTTCTACCAACTTAACAACGCTAATTTCTTTAGCCTCTAGCGCCGCTGTCACCGGAAATATTATGTGCGTCGCGCGCGGCATATTTTGAATCATAGATAAACGGCGCTAGATTTAAAAACTGAATATTCGCATTCGCATTCGCGAATGCTTAAAAACTGGCATTCGTTACATCACTAGTGTATAATGCAAATTTTTAATTGTAAATAAAATTACTATCCTTTTAGTTACCAAGGCCCTTTTTTAATAGAAGAAGTAGGTCAAGAAATTCTGCAAATGATTCCCAAAATTCCATTAATTCGGGAAATGAAAGTATGTCAGATATTGAAGTACCTAGTAAATCTGAAGGTTCAGATAGTTCTAAAGATAAAAGCCCTATGAATACTCGTTTGAAGACTCTTCTTGAAAAAATGAAAAAGCAGAAACATGGCGAAAAAGTAGAACGTATTTCGTCTAGCTATAAACTAAATAACAGTTCTAGCAGTCTTGGAACAGACGATGATTGCAGTAGTCCTTTGAAAAAACAACCACTGACAGAAGGTTCTCCAGTTGCCGAAGAAAAAAAGGAACACTTTGGTATGTTTTAGATCCTCTTTTTATTCTGCTGTTTTTTTAGTTTTTAAGGTGTAACGTTGATCTCTTAAATGTATTCATAGTTCCTAAATGTTTGGTTTCCTTAATATAATTTTAACGAAATATTTATTTATTTATTTATTTTTAATTTGCGAACATTTTAGAAGAATATACCTACTTATTTTCTATTTCATTTATTAATAATAATTGTTTTTATTTTGTTTTTACATTGTACAAATTTTAATTTGTTAGCTTTGTTTTTATAATAAAAGTGTTACTTCTTCCCTTTTTTATTCTTGACAACTATGATAATGAGCAAGAACATTGTAAAATGTTTATACAGGGTGTTCCTTAATGATAAGCGAATATGTAATGGTGTGATTCTACATGGAAAATTAATGATAAGTTTGCTTTATAAACAATGGCCCAAAAATGTTCCGTTGCGAAAATACTGGGTGTTGTAATTCTAGGAAAAATTATGTTTGTAATTGAAAGACATGTGCCTTTATTAACTGTCACTACGTACTAAATATCACAGAAATACTCAAGCGGTTTCAAAAATATTAATTAATTTCCTTTTATTTCCTAAAATTTTAACACCCCGTATTTTTGCACGAAACATTTTGGACCATAGTTTATAAAGCAAACTACCATTAATTTTCCATGTAGAATCACACCTTTAAATATTCGTATATCATTAAGGAACACCCTGTATTTGTTTTTTATTTTACTCTTGAATCATATAATTGCTACAGTTTTTATACCGATCTAAGTTCAGCTGAGTTAGTTTCTAAGACGACCCTTTCAGACTAATAGTGAGCGAAAAATTTTGATAACGCATGTATTGGGATCTGAGAAACTACAAGAGATGCCATTCTATCACTAATTTAGTGGCTCTCACAGACAAACTTTTAATGATTTTTGTTTGATTTTTTTAATGACTGGTTTAATATACTAGGCACAGAAATTAAGGGATATTAAAAAAATTCCAAAATTTTGGATGATTTTCCAAGAGTTGTAACTTTGAGGAAATGGTTGTAGAGAGAATAAAAAAAAAGGAAATTGAAGCTTCAAGTGTCTAGTTTTCAGATCTGCAATTTTTTAGCTTCAGCAGTTTTTGAGTAATCATAAGAAAATCAACGAAAAAAAATTTGTAAATTTTTGCTTTTTTAAAAAAGATTTATGGACTTCAAAAATTTTTTTTGGTATTTTCATCATAAAGCTCTTTTAGATAATGTAATTCTCTTCAATTTGAGCGGTTCCCGAGTCTTGTACGATTATTTGTCGCTGAGTTATCGTCGATCAAAGCAAAAAAATCATTTTTGACTGGCAATCAATTACTCGGGAAATAATGGTCGTACAGGAAATCCAAATAGGGTTTTGAAAACTGCAAAGTATTCTCTTCAAATCGTAATTATAGGTTTTTGATAAAAAAAAAATGTTTTAAAGTGAAAATGTTGGTTAGAAAAAAGTTGCATAAGTAATATTTGCATAACTTGGCATAACTTTGCAAATAATGAATAAACTAAGAATATCGACTGCAACTTTTCAACCTCAAAGTGTCCTAATAGCCCAGTTACTGTAGCCGAAAATATAGTAATACCTCCAAATTTTTTATAACTGCATCGATTTTTCTCAAAATTTAGAATTAGGCTCATCTTACCCTCAAAACTTATATATGTGCTAGGTGTTCTTAAGGGGTGAAAACCACCCCTTATTGGAAAAAAATACAAATTTAAGCATTTTATGTAATCAAATCTTTTTTATTCATGCAGTATGAGTAATTTCATATGCTATCTAACTTGAAACTTAATGTATCCCAAATTTTCAACCCGGAAAAACCTTTAAAACCACCCCTTTGGATGAAAATAATATAAAAAAATTTCAACTTGAAACGTTTTAATCAAGCATTTTTATCAAATTAAAATTGATTTCTTGATTAAAAAATCTTTTTTATCGATTGCAATCTTACAACCCTTAAAAAATACCCCTTCCTTCGAAAATAAAATGAAAAAGTATTATTGAAAGAGTAGAAACATTTTAAATGTACATTCGTATTAAATAAACATTTATTCCGTTCTTATAAAATTATTTTGAATTGATTGCATCTTTTCAACCCTTAAAAATTACCCTTTACATTTATATATATATCACACACAAAATTAAGATTATTTTCCTTTTTAATAATAATAAATACAAAAAAAACATTATAATTATATGTAAATGATTATTCGTCATCACTGCTATTCTCTTCACAATCATGCTCGTCCTCTTCGATGATTGGAGGAGAATTTAGGCAGTTGTCGCCGGAGCATGTTCCACATGTCAAATTACGTATATCCACGTGTCGAAATACGTATATATACAAAAAAGATCTAAATGCTTATAAATTCTTGTTTGACCTAAATTTTCCTAAAATTATCACCTATACACACACATATATATTTTTTTGACGATAACTTTCTTACTTTTTAAGATTTTTAATCGCACAAAGGCTCATTTTGCAGGGAGTTGTAAGGGCTACGTGAACTGTTGTGTTGATCTTTTTTAAGCCCTTCATTTTTAACTTTGAAGGGTTTAAAGGGCTCGAAAAGGGTGGTTCTCTCATTCATATGATAACTTAAAATGGCGATATCTCGATTAATATTAATTTTAGAGGAATAAAAATAACAAGCAAAATCTTCAGCAAAAATGAAGCAAATTTTTTTTTACACTTGTATTTTTTTCGTACACCTTTTAATTTTTAAGTTACAGTGTAAAAATCGAATTTTTTTCAAAAATTTGAAAAATTAACATTTTCAAAAATTAATTTTATTTCGAAATCATGCTTTGTAATTGAGTCAAAGACCCAGAACATATTCTTAAACATAAATGAAGACATCTGTAAATGGATTGCATTTAATTTTAATTCTGTCACCAAAGGCACTGATTTGTTTATTAATTTTTTCTTAAAAAATGAGACTATCATGTTATTTCGATCATATTTCCGTTAATTTTGATTCTAAAGTTTTTTAAAATAGCTCATTTTAAAGGTTTTTCAAAGTACTTTAAAAAAGGTTCAAATAGTTTATCTATCTATCTATCTATCTATCTATCTATCTATCTATCTATCTATCTATCTATCTATCTATCTCTATCTATCGATTCCTGTGGTTATTTTGGGCGTAAAAATTTCCACCCCCAAGAAGGGGTGGGAATCATCCCCAGGGCAAAAGCACATTTCCGCACTATATAAGTTTTGTTCCTTGAAGCATTCCCCACATTCAGTCAAAATTTCACATCAATCGGTTCAGTTATAAAGAATTCGGAGGTAAAAACCCAGACTAACTGGACTATAAAGAAACCCTAATAATTTCAAAACGCTGCGATTTTTTTTCCTAGCGCTCGGAATTTGTGTTTTGCTGAAAATCAATGTAATAAGTAATTTTTCACTTTTTTTTTCATTTTTTTAAGTTAAAAATATATTTTTAACAATAATCCATATTTTCTTCATCAAAAAACGTTCATGATTCTAAAACAAAATTAAAAAAAATTTTTTTTCAAAAATTATTTATTTCAATTTTTTTTTTAACATATCCACAAGCTTCACGAACATCAAAAAAAATTTGGTTGATGTTGCAGATCACAATTTAATATCGGGTATTGCTAAAGTCAATTTTTTTGCTTTAATCGACAATAACTCGGCGACAAATAATCGTACAACGTTCCGGAACCGCTCAAATTGAATAAAATTAAATTATCTAAAAGAGCTTTATGATGAAATTACCAAAAAAAATTTTTTGAAGCCCGTAGGCCTTTTTAAAAATATAAAAATTTACAAATTTTTTTTCCGTTGATTTTCTTATGATTACTCAAAAACTGCTGACGTTAAAAAATTTTAAACTGCAGATCTGAAAACTCGACACTTGAAGATTGAATTTCCTTTTTTTTATTCTCTCTACGATCATTTCCTTCCAAGTTACAGGCTCTTTGAAAATCACCCAAAATTTTGGGATTTTTTTTAATATTCCTTAATTTCTATGCCTAGTGTAATATATTGAGCGAAGAGATCCAACGTTTTTTCATACAGTTAGCTGAGGTCTATAAAATGTTTTAGTTGATAAAGAGGGAGATGTTGCTCTGTCAAATTCAGATAATGAATGTATAAATCACCCCACAAACTCTGTGGTAAGGAAAAGAGTTGTTTCAAGTAATGCAGTGTTTGTACCAGGAGGTGCCACTTTTACTTTATTAAATAAGAAGAAAACTGCAAAACAGACGCCTAAAGACTTAACTGCTTCTATTCCTAAGATTTCTTCTGATGAAGATCTGAGTGACTGTAAAACAAAGAACGTTGTAAATGAACATGTTAGGGAGGAAAGTAGTCCTGGTGATGACACGTCGACAACTGAGGAAATTAAGACTCATCTTAATGATGTGGGAAATAATCGCGTAAACCAACTACAAATAAAACCTTTCTGTACCTGTAAGCAGTGTGATCATTGGACTAACGATAACGACTGGTCGGTAGATACAAAATTTTTAAATGAATCTAAGGAGTCAAAGCATTTGTGTATCAACAAGCCACAGACTTTATTTATAAAAGATGGAAATCAAAATTTGGCAGACGATCGAACAATCATTTCGTTGAACTACTCGTCCAAGACAAAGTTGCAAAAACAATCCATGCTTAAATTGCTGGTCCACGGGTATGTATTGAACTTTTCATGTTATTCTTTGTAGACTGAAAAAAATTGTATACACTGTTAGCGACGACCTAGATTTCTAATTTTACGAGGCATCTCAGAAAGTAAGAGTACTCAAGTTTTTTAAAATCGAAACGGAGTATATTTATGAAGAATTTACATGTTCAGAAAGCTAGATTTTTTTATATCAATGCACTTTTTCGTCTCTTGGACCTATTGTTTCACAGTACTGTGGTGTGTGATTGTTTTTTGTCCCTTAAACAATTTTGATCTCATTAAAAATCTGAAACATCACCTTTTCCTTTCCAAGAAGAAACCGGATTATGCTCCTCACCTCGCAGCTGACGACGTTTGTAATAGTGGCACTCATTTCAATACACCACTACAACAACAATTCTCAACTGACTGAGACAAATGAGCATGCGTTCTGCTCATACCTTGGCCTTATATAGGGTGCTTCAATTAAAACATCCCACCTAGAAAATATCGGAATTAAAAACAAAAAACAAAAAAAAAGTTGAGACATTTCAATTTTCTTTTCAAGGGGTACACGTGGTGGCATAAGTTTCGGTGTGTTGGAAGCTACCCCTTGGCAGGGGCGTAAAATACCCTTAAACTTTAAATGGCACCATATGTTGAGTGACCTCATTTTAAAGCTTTTTCAATTCTGCTCACGACGACATACGACTTCTTAAATTTTGGTTTGGATATGACAATAAAATCATCATATAAAGAATAAGACAAAATATCAATGAATGAAAGAATGTTATTTTATTACGTGTTTAAATCGGTTTCCCTCCGCTTCCATACAATAATAAAATTTTTGCTCTACTTCCCAATGAACATTTCGAAGCATTTTGGATTTTGTTTGACGACATTCTTCCACAATTTACCAACAAAGCTCCTCAAGTCAGTTCGGTCGTGTTGCATAAAGTTTTTTTCTTAATTCCGATATTTTCCAGGTGGGAAGTTTTAATTGGAACATTCTGTATACAGTGCTGCCAACTTTGTCGAAAATAAAAACCAAAGAGCATCAGAGTCTCAGTACTCTTACTTTGTAGATATGCCTCATATTCAAGAGTTAAAAAATTGCATTGTGGTCACATATTGGGAGGTATAGACTCAACTTGTGCCATTACTGTGGTAAAAACCTAAAAACTAACCAATATGGCATCATTGGCGATTGGAAAAATACAGAAATGCTTCAAAGAAGTCTAACAATTACAAGATATCTTATTTTCTTAATAAAAAACCTTTTCTTTTTTTAATGGTATCTCGCTTATTGTTAGAGATGGACCCAACAATTCCTATATGACTATTCTCGACAGAGAACATTCTATCCAGGGTGTTTCATTTAAATTAACAAAGTTAACATCTGCGGCCATTTTGTTTGGACTTAATTTGTTTTTATATTATCATTTTCAAAAAATTCATAAAAAATTGTGTAATCCATGATCCGTTGCATTTTAAAGGCAACTTTTCAAAAAATCGCTAGTTACTTTTTTATAAAAAATCTGGCCATGCAACTTAAATAAGTTTCACTTGAAACCTCAAACTTCAAGTTTAGTTTTTTTAAATTTTTTGTTCAGACATTGGAAATGGCTTAAGATGAAAGCCATTTCTCTAGGCTTTGCTAGTTTAAACTTTAAAATTCAAGTTTATATAACAAATATATTCTGCATTATAAATTGATGAGATTTTGGATACAGAGGTTTTAAGTGATGTTGATGAAAGTTATCGAGCCGGACTTTTAATAAAAAATCACGTAAGTAATTTCCTGAAAATTCCCTTCTTTGAAAAAGTACAAGCCATGAATTACCTGGACCATTTGAAGTAATTGAACATCTAGAAAGCTACTATACAGGGTGGCTCATTAGTGTGAGAAAGTAAAATAACTCCCTTGTTACTCATAATACAGAAAAAAAGTTTATATAAAAGATACAGAATCAAGAAACCTAAACTACAAAATTAATTTGAAACATACACAGTGATGAGTAAAAACCGGACACGCCAAATATTAAATTTTTTAAGTGGAACACCCTGTATATTCTTAAACTGATGGATTTTCGAGAAAATTCTATATATGGCAATATAAACAGTTTATCATTTTAGTGCGGGGTTGCCAAGTTATGTAGAAAATTCTTTGAATTTTGAAAAAAACATGACCTCGAAGAAGTTGTATTAACTTTCAGCTACTAACACTTGGAGCAAAAATATTTGATAGAGTTATAGGCAAAGACTCCTATATTAGCTAATATTGATATTTTATACAGGGCATTTTTTATAATACGATCATTTTAAGAAAGTTCAAACTTGATTCTCTAAAATTTTTCAAATGGAACACCCTGTATTTTATTGTCTACATAACTTGGCAACCTCGCACTAAAATGTTAAACTGTTTATATTGCCATGTACAGAATTTTCTCAGAAATCCATATGTTTAAAAATATACAAGGTGTTCCATTTAAAAAATATAATATTAGGTGTGTCCCGTTTTTACTCATCGCCCTGTGTGTTTCAAATAAATTTTATCCTTTAGGTTTTTTGATTGTGTACAACTTCTATATAAACTTTTTTTTTGTATTATGAATAAAAAGGGAGTTATTTTACTTTCTCACACTAATGGCCCACCCTGTATATATAAATTAAAAAAAAAAAATAAATTGAATTTTGTCCCAAAAAAATTAAACGAGTGTCCTAGTTCTTAACCAGGGTGATTCAGGTTTAATCTGGACAACTTCAGGAATCGATAGAACAGGTTAATATAATGTTCATTCATAATATAAACTTATTTCTTAAATCATACCGTTATGGAGATAGAGGGAGTTGAAGTAGAAATTTTTTTCCTGGTTTTCCCTCGTGGGTTATCATTCCAGTTCATGTCACAACTGCGGGAGGTTATTCTTTGGACCATTTTTGACCGAACAGTTTTTGAAGTATGGGATTAAAAAAAATATCAAATAATCAAATTTTGAAAATCACCTCCTCCAATATCTTTGAAGATGATTGTGTAGATAAATTAAACTTAGGCTATTATTTAATCAAAGACAAAAATTTACTGGTATAGTTACTTTTGGTTTATCATGTTTCATTGCAATTCCTCAAAATAATGTTAAAATGAGGGGAATTATGAGATACTGCGTTGGCATACATAAAACTAGGAATTGTCGTCAAATGGACAGTTAATTATGTAGCAATTATTTATTGACACATTGATCACATTTTTTTTTATTTTTCTGCAGCCTAGGTGGCAGTACCAACAACTGCCAATAATAGCGACTAATTGTTTAAATGCAAATCTACAATGTACTAGAATTTATTGCAAAGAAATGCCAATGCATAACGTACTCTATTGACGAATACTAAGCTCAACTTGTTTATAGTTATTGCAATCAGAATTTTTTAGTAATAAAGTGAAAAAAAAATGTTTATAAACAATACGAGTTAAATTGTAGAGCCTTTGTGACAATTGCCTGTAGTATTTGTACTGATCAACAAATTTGATTACTAATTCTGTAAATTTCATTAATTATACCATGTACTCAGACTATGTCAAATATCTTCACTGATATTTGAATAAATGTAATATTTTTCTTAAGTCTACCGAATAACCCCTAAAAGATATAACACAGACTAAGAAAACACCATGTATTTGTTTATATCAATGAGTTGATGTTATTAAAAATTATTATAGAGAATATTCACAAGCTCCAGTGAGGTCGCTGTCCGAAGTTTGCTTTCATGAGGGCATCCGAAATAGTTTGCATCAATTGAAGTACAGGGAAGCAAAACGTATTCAGATATACACGTGGCCAGCTATTTTTCGTCAGCAGCACGTTGTTATGGTGAATGGTCCACAGACCGGTAAAACGATAGCATACCTTCCGGTAATCCTAACATTTTTATTGGAAAAAAACGAAAGATATCGGCAATTCATGTCCAAGACCAATGGACCCATCGCTATAGTACTTTGTGCTAATACTAAAAAGTGTGAGGAAGTATACGATCTGAGTAAAACGTTACTAGGAGGGAATAGGTTGAAGGTTTCTTTAATCACATATCCTCTTTCACATGTCAATACGGTAAGTATTTAAATTTTTATGATAATGCTCGTTTGTCAAATACATACTGCTGCTACAAAGGTTAGGCTTCCAAAACGTGTTGCCAATCCAGTGTAGATATACGTTTAAAAGGATCCCTCACAAAATGAATGGAAATTAGGTCCTGTTAGATTTGGCTGGAATTGTGATGTCATATAGAGGGGGAAAGTGTGTGATTTTGGCTGTAAGGCTGAGTAAGCTTCACGAAGTTGTAAGTTGATGGATTCAAAAACTGAGGCATGTAATGAATCTTGACCAGTAGGTGCAATGCTTTTGGGATCGCTGAACCTGAATTCTTGGATAGCTTATCTATATAAGGTCACCTGGAGGTCAGGTAAAGGTCGTTTCAAGGTCAAACTGAAGAAAAGACTTGTATTGAATTTTGACCAGTGAGTGTATAGGTTTTTGGGCTCGCAGAATCTGAATCTGGAGATAGCGTAATCCTAAAGGTCAGCTTCAAGTCTATTCAAGGTCATTTCAAGACGAAACTAAAGAAAAGGCTTGTATTGAATTTCAACCAATGCGTATATAAGTTTTTTTTTGGGGGGAACTGAATTTGGGGATATCTTAGCCCTACAAGGTCACATTTAGGTCAAGTCAAGATCATTTTAAGGTCAAAGTAAGGGCCTTTCACGAATGTTAACCTGTAAGTATGTATGCTTTTGAGGTCGCTGAACCTGAATTCGGGGATAGTTTAGCCCTATAAGGTCACCTGGAAATCAAGTCAAAGTCATTTCATTTGACTTAATCTCAATTCAAGACCCGCAGGTGATCTTATAGGGCTAAGCTATTCATTACATGCTTCAGTTTTTGCATCCATCAACTTGAAACTTCGTGAAGCTTACTCAGTCCTACAGCCAAAATCACACACTTCCCCCCTCTATATCTCTGAAACTATCCATAGGATCACTTTGGGCCCATGACAACTTTGCATCAGAATGTCGAGAACTAGAACATATCACAGTTTCAGCCAAATCTAGCGGGACCCAATTTCCATTCATTTTGTGCGGGGTCCTTTCGGTAGATACCAATAAATATTTGTAGATCGCTATAATTTATTTTATTTAAATACTGTGTTAAAAAAATGTTTCTAGAGAGAACTTTATTTTCCTATTTTACTTCACCCAAGATTTGATTAATATATTTTTTTTATTACGCAGAAAATTACTTTGCCTAAATATCGTTTTTGTTTCTATAATTAGTATATTTTAGTTCTCATTATTGTAATATGTATTAACTGTAAATGAATGTAATGAAATAAATAATTGTAAATCTGTTGTCAAGCTAGTTAAAATAGACATTAACAAAATTAGGGGTGTCAATTAAAAAATTTTGAGTTTTCCACATTTTCTGAACTTCATATTAAAAATTATTTTTTTTTTACCACCCTGTATAAAAACTGGAAAATTTTCATGTCAAGGTCGATAAATTAAGTCTTCCTCTACAAAATGTCCAATTTGCACAAAAAATAAACCTAGGTTTCCGAGAAAACTAAATTTTGCTGACCGTCTGCATCTGTCAATTTTTGCTTAAAAATCAAAATATCTCGTGAACGGTCAATCCTAAGTATGGAGTGTGCTATATGTTTTCAACTTAAAAGTAGATGCTCTTTTCGAAAATTCGATAATATACAGGGGGTTCCATTTAAAATAAGAAAGTTAGTATCAACTTCCGGTATAACCATAAGTACGATGACTTAATGAAAATATTTTAGTTTGGTAGGCCCCACGATTTGTATCACCATCACAAAAACCTTTCGAGCAGTTTCCCAGATATCCATCGATGAAGTTTGTGCTGGAACACCCTGTATATTATAACAAAAAATTTGTAAAAACCTGTCATTGAAAGTATTGTCCATCGCCGGCCACTAATTTCTCCCATCTTTCTGTCAACGTCTTTTGAGGCTATCCAAAAGACAACCCATTTTTTGCATCTTCATGAGAATGGAAGTACTGCTCTGCCAGGCCATATACCATGGACCGGAACAAGTGATAATCAGCAATGTTTGGTCAATATGACGGGTGGGGTAGGACTTTCCAATTAAACGTTTGCAAGTAGGTTTTCACCGCTATTGCAGCATGTGATCGAGTGTTGTCATCCTGCAAAATGACTGTCATGTGCTCATATAACGGTCATTTTTCCTTCAATGCTCGGCTCAAACGCATCATTTGTAGTTGATAGCGATCTGCCATGATGGTTTTATTTGGTTTGAACAGCTCGTAATAAACTACACCCAGCTGAAACTACCAAATGCAGAGTAGAAGCTTGAAACCATGGATATTTAGCTTTGTCAGCGAAATAACATACACTGAATTTCAAGCCTGCTTATAGTACATACTTTTTTATAGGTGTGTTACAATTTTAAACTACCCGCTTGCAGTTCTGGTACCTAACGCCATCTGTTGGAAAGCGAGAACTTATTCAACATCTATATACTTTGAGAAATTCCAAAACGACCCTATTATGTATTTGTTTTTCTGTAGTTTGAAACTGGAATAATAAATAATTGCAATGGATTTTTTATTTTCAGAAATACACAGATATGTTAGTAACTACGCCGACAATTCTTGTAGATTTGTTGAAGCAGAATGCGATCAATTTCAAAAGACTGTGTCACTTAATTTTAGAAGACGGAGACGCAATCCTCAAGCTAGAACCTGAGATAATGAACGGTATCTTTGATTTAACTCAAAGCATGTTATCTAACCGTATACATCCAAAACCGGTTCAGTTAATAATCTGCGCAGAACACTGGGACCTACGTTTAGAAAATCTAATCCGCAGACTAAACAAAATACCACTGATATGCATCGGAAACTATTTAGAGGCTGCGTTGTATGGGAAAATTCAGTTCTCTATGAAATTCGTTAATTCAGCTTGTAAAGAGCATGAATTAAAAAGTAAGATTTTTTTTTGGCCTGGGTTCCCCGTCTAACTTTAATATTTTAAGGTTTACTCAAAGACACGTTTAGGATTTGTAAATCTATAATATTGTGTAAGGAAGAAGAAATAGAGGAAATTCAAACAATTCTAATGCTGAAAGGTATCGACGCTACCGTTGTATCAGAGCATATGAGTAAGGAAGATATTTTGTACTTGGAACAAGTTTGGACCCAATGTAAAGGTGGTGAATATACAGGTAAGTAACAAAAATCCATTCATATTTTCAAATATTTGTGCTTTAAAGGTAATTCAAATTAATTTCATTCATTAATATCTAAAACAAAAATATGAAAGTTTTTCAAATAATAAAAGAACCTGTACCAGATATATTGCAATCATTAAATAATTATTAAGATTTATTACATTAATCTGGATGCAAACATAATAAACATGTGTGAACGATCTTTTTATGCGAGCAAGCTTGTGTCTTTTACAAAATTTCGCAGAAGATTGATTGAATTGATGCATGCTTGATCAAACGCATTTGTGCAAACATCGATTAGTAGGGCTGTCAGAACTGAGCTGCGGGACATAGGCGTACTCATTATTTATTAGAAAGCAACAAATTATCACGTTGACTGTGGTATATACCTCGGGGGATATGTACTCATTATAAAAAATATGCGAATCTCAATAATCACATTTTTACTATATCTTGTGGAAGTTGCAGAATCTGTAGTTTTTGGCCGATTTCAAAGAATCAAATAGCTTTTGAATGAGGCTTCCAATTTTTACATATTAGGCTTGCTGTCAATATGCATATCCCGGGGGATATGTATCACATAGAAGTAATATAATATAACTAATATGCGGCACATATCTCCTGGGATATGTATTTATTCGATAGTGAGCAATATAACGAACCACCGAAGGACGGTGTTGTTGTTGCACGGAGGTTATGTTCGAGTCTTTATATAAAGTGCTAATTATTTCTAGTTTATTGTGTCCAGTTATCAAAAAAAAATCGTACAAAATAATACTCGGACCAGAAATAATGATTTTTCTATTTTTTCTTTTCAAAACTTTGCGAATGAAAACGTTAGTATCCTAGGATATATAGTTACAGATACATGAAAGTTTATAGCAATAATTGTGTTATTTTTAATTTTATAGAGAGTCAAATGTAAAAAAATTACATATTCCCAGGGATATATACCGCACACAGAAACAGTTTTGTTACATATCTCTGAAGATATGTATCACAGTCACGGACAAAGTACATTGAGATTATCTCGCAGTCAATGTGTTAAATTGCCTACAATGCACCACCATAAACTCCAAGGGATAATAATTAATTACGCAACATCTGCACGATAACAAATCAACAGTATACTTACGTGAAGTTAACGTGAAAAGCATTCTGAGGTCGCGGTTTATGCATTTCTCGGTTGACCCCCTTGGAAAACCATTGAATTGCGGCTGTCTGTGACAGCCTTATTGATTAGTCACGAGACAGCATATGTTGGTAATAAGTCTGCTGCATTTTTTAACTGCGATTCAAAAATGTCTTCTAGTAGATTAAAATAGTGAAACTTGGCCTTATCATTTAATTAAAGGGTGTTCCAAAAATCACGTAAGAAGTAATTTTGATAGAAAACAGGTTTTTAATTAAAAATTGTTAATTTTTTATTGATTCATAAAGTATACAGCATAGGGTTATGTATGGTTATGAACAGCATATCGGGCAAATGGCCTCCAAGGCTTTGCTGGCATGTACAGTGCCAGCCCTTTGAAAGTGGATGACTCTTATAAGCAAATTGTCTATAATTGGCCTTTGTGAAGCTGACTTGAAAATGTGAGGTTCAAATCGGCTGTCATTATGTCAAATTTCATGTGTGTCTATCATACTAGTTCTAGTGAGCAAAACAAATCCAAATTAGGTAGCAAATTATTTATTTTTCCAATTCTGAAATATATTATACATTCTAACGGCCATTCATTCGCCGTCAACGAGATCTAAAAATTAAACACTGCGTCGTCAAAAAAACATGATTCGTAAAGTTAGTATTTTGTCCAAGCACCATTTTTGTCTATAACACTGCAATCTACATGGCATTGATAAAATTAATGTTCTTGTTATAATCCTCAGTGATATTATCCCATGTGTTTTTAATTGCTTCCCAAAGTTCTTCGACGTTAACTGGCGGAAGTTTCTGTCCTAAATTTTTTTCACCATATCGATGTTGTTATCAATTAACCATTCTGACGACAATTATCCTGCTTGAAAGTGAAATTCTGAGGATACAGCATAGTCACAACAAACATCAGGACTTTGGCAGCTTATCCAAGCCCAAACGTTAATGGAGAATCTAACGCTGCACTGTGTGGGTTTCACATAAGACTCCGAATACCTTATAATCTCTGGTGGGTAGACACAGACAGAAGCATCGGAGCTAGTCTGGAAACTTTTTTCGTCCGAAAATATAATATTCTCCCAGAAGTTGTCTGGGCTTCCTACAAATTGTCTTGCAAACTCTAACCTCTGTTCTTTATACTGGGGAGTCAAAGCAACTGTATTTGCGGCCACATAATTCTTCAGCTCCGAATCTTTCACCCGCTTCCTTGCAGTTCACACTGATCCAGGAAAATTCGTCTCAAAGGAAGCCGCTACTGCCATGTCAAAAGGATTTATTCTTAAGTGGTGCTTACTTTTTGACGTCCACCTCCGTGAACATAACGTACGTGACCCTCCGCAATTCATTTTTCTTTGAGTTTAAATATGCTGTTCGTGCATACATGCAGATCATCCGCAATGACCAATCATTCTGAAGTAAACTTATAGCTCTCACTTTTTTTGGTTCCGTTAAACGTGGCATCTTGAATTACCAAGCAAATTACTAATGACACTGACATATAAAAACTTGTCATAATAAAAAGTAGATCACATCACATTAGAAAAATAAAGCGTTCATTTTCAAAGAGCCGGCAGTGTAGGCACTCTTTTGTCGAAATTTTCCATGACCATTTTGCATAAATGCGGCTGAATTTTGTTGAAACAATGCTCAATTTCCTTCGTCAAGGCATGGGTGGCCGTGCACTTGTTGGCATAAACCCCAAATAAAAACGTCCAACGGTATTAAATTGCATGACCTGGGCGGCCATTTCTGATCACCAAAACGGAAAATTAGACGACCAGAAAATGACTCATGTCATGTACATCCGTATCTTGCAATTTAGGCAGAACAAACTGGATTATCATGTCGCGATAGCAAGCACCGTTAACTGTTATTGCCTGACTAGCCGCATTTTCGAATAACAATGGTCCGATGATGCCTTCAACACAAAATCCTCACCAAAAATCACTCATGATTTTCTGAACCCCAAATTTGTCGATTAACAAAGCCATCAGATAAAAATGAGCCTCATTGCGGAAGATGTGCTTGCAATGTGTAGGTGCCAGACCTTCATTATTTTTTAAATATTGCTCAACCATGAAACCGCATTGTTCTTTCGTGTAACCCTCTCCACTTTTAATAACCCTGAAGTATCAGCTGTCATCCAGTCTTTTTTTTTTCGATAGCAACACTACGGTACAAATAGTGTAAAATCAAATCTTACGTGAATTTTGGGACACACCCAATATTATCAGCAGGGATATGAGCAGAGAAAAAGCGACTGTAAAGGGCTGTAGATAAGTTTAAATTTTAATTTTGTTTTTATAACTATTCCTATAACTTTTCAAATTACATTTCAGGTATATTATTTTACCAAAAAGGTGGTATATAAAATTAAAATCACATATATGCTTACACAGTGTGATAGTTATGGAAAGTCATGCATGCTTGCACAAGATAGTTTGTTACATTTGTTCTCACTTTTTTTTTTAAATCGACGCTTTAGTACGAAAACATGCTATCTCAGATTTTGGTTGGAAAACATGCTATCTGAAATTTCAGTTGGAAAACATGCTATCTCAAATTAAGTTTGGAAAACATGCTAACTCAGATCTTTAAGTAAAAACATGCTATTTCAGTGTGACTAGAAATTTAAGTTGGCACATTTAATGATTGAAACCGTGAATTTATAATAGACTTATATAATATATTTTTAAAAAAGTAAGGAATGTTTATGTTCAGGTACACTGTTTATTTTATTTTTTTTATTTCAATCATTCAATGTGCCAACTTAAATTTCTAGTCACACTGAGATAGCATGTTTTTACCTAAAGATCTGAGTTAGTATGTTTTCCAAGCTTAATTTGAGATAGCATGTTTTCCAACTGAAATTTGAGATAGCATGTTTTCNTAAGTAAGTAAGTAAGTAAGTAAGTAAGTAAGTAAGTAAGTAAGTAAGTAAGTAAGTAAGTAAGTAAGTAAGTAAGTAAGTAAGTAAGTAAGTAAGTAAGTAAGTAAGTAAGTAAGTAAGTAAGTAAGTAAGTAAGTAAGTAAGTAAGTAAGTAAGTAAGTAAGTAAGTAAGTAAGTAAGTAAGTAAGTAAGTAAGTAAGTAAGTAAGTAAGTAAGTAAGTAAGTAAGTAAGTAAGTAAGTAAGTAAGTAAGTAAGTAAGTAAGTAAGTAAGTAAGTAAGTAAGTAAGTAAGTAAGTAAGTAAGTAAGTAAGTAAGTAAGTAAGTAAGTAAGTAAGTAAGTAAGTAAGTAAGTAAGTAAGTAAGTAAGTAAGTAAGTAAGTAAGTAAGTAAGTAAGTAAGTAAGTAAGTAAGTAAGTAAGTAAGTAAGTAAGTAAGTAAGTAAGTAAGTAAGTAAGTAAGTAAGTAAGTAAGTAAGTAAGTAAGTAAGTAAGTAAGTAAGTAAGTAAGTAAGTAAGTAAGTAAGTAAGTAAGTAAGTAAGTAAGTAAGTAAGTAAGTAAGTAAGTAAGTAAGTAAGTAAGTAAGTAAGTAAGTAAGTAAGTAAGTAAGTAAGTAAGTAAGTAAGTAAGTAAGTAAGTAAGTAAGTAAGTAAGTAAGTAAGTAAGTAAGTAAGTAAGTAAGTAAGTAAGTAAGTAAGTAAGTAAGTAAGTAAGTAAGTAAGTAAGTAAGTAAGTAAGTAAGTAAGTAAGTAAGTAAGTAAGTAAGTAAGTAAGTAAGTAAGTAAGTAAGTAAGTAAGTAAGTAAGTAAGTAAGTAAGTAAGTAAGTAAGTAAGTAAGTAAGTAAGTAAGTAAGTAAGTAAGTAAGTAAGTAAGTAAGTAAGTAAGTAAGTAAGTAAGTAAGTAAGTAAGTAAGTAAGTAAGTAAGTAAGTAAGTAAGTAAGTAAGTAAGTAAGTAAGTAAGTAAGTAAGTAAGTAAGTAAGTAAGTAAGTAAGTAAGTAAGTAAGTAAGTAAGTAAGTAAGTAAGTAAGTAAGTAAGTAAGTAAGTAAGTAAGTAAGTAAGTAAGTAAGTAAGTAAGTAAGTAAGTAAGTAAGTAAGTAAGTAAGTAAGTAAGTAAGTAAGTAAGTAAGTAAGTAAGTAAGTAAGTAAGTAAGTAAGTAAGTAAGTAAGTAAGTAAGTAAGTAAGTAAGTAAGTAAGTAAGTAAGTAAGTAAGTAAGTAAGTAAGTAAGTAAGTAAGTAAGTAAGTAAGTAAGTAAGTAAGTAAGTAAGTAAGTAAGTAAGTAAGTAAGTAAGTAAGTAAGTAAGTAAGTAAGTAAGTAAGTAAGTAAGTAAGTAAGTAAGTAAGTAAGTAAGTAAGTAAGTAAGTAAGTAAGTAAGTAAGTAAGTAAGTAAGTAAGTAAGTAAGTAAGTAAGTAAGTAAGTAAGTAAGTAAGTAAGTAAGTAAGTAAGTAAGTAAGTAGTAAGTAAGAGCCAAAATGACAAAATTAAGGGTTTTTGACCTATTTGTAATATATCACCATGTATATATTACAAATAGATCATCTCATTGTATTATCTTCACTTTTTGTTTCTTTACACTTTTTTGTATTCCAAGCCGATTAACAACAAAATTGATTTATTTGATCAAGTGCATTTTTACAGTTACTTAAATTACTTAAACGTCTTAGGGAGTCCATGCAAACAATAATAATAAGAAGCCATTATCTTATTTAATATTATTTATTGTGAAATTAAGCTTATTTTTTAAAAAGATTAAGTTTTAATAATGGCTTATGTATACAGGTCTGGCCATATTTATATTTCCGATACAAAGTTAGTAAATTATATATTTCACTATTCTCCCCTAATAATTCTGACTCCGTCCCCATATCATTTGTATAACTTTATGCCATCGATATAAGGGAATAAAAAAACGCCAAAAGTGCGCAAAGCCTGAGGTTCTAAGCTCTCCTTGACTATTGGTCTCTGTCTTGCATTAGGAATTTGGGAACAGCGTACGTCTAAGATACGTACATACGAAAGATAGAATACTGGACAATAATTACGTTTTTGATTTACAGCGATGGCATAAAGAGTATAATGGAATTGACAGCAGTGTTACCATACGTACAGTAATTACCCTATTTGTACGATATTTTGTTGACAAGAATGGTAAGAGGTTTTGAGACCATACTAAAGCATTTCAACTTTATTACAAATTATTTATAACCTTTAGTAAAAACTAAAACGGTATTCTAAAATAAAATGAGTGATAATTCTTAAGCAAAATAATTAATTATTTTCAAATGCTTATTAAATAAAAGCTTATTATTAACTAATAAAGTGTAAAATATTTCTAATTTTAAGCGTCCAAATTTGCGGCTCTTTCGTGTCGATGTTTGTAGAGAAGTTGCGTTAAATGACCCCATAAAAAGAAGTGATAGGGTGTCAGATCTGGAGATGGAGGAGGCCAAGGTATGATACCTCTTGTGGAAATAAGCCTTTCAGGAAAAGTTTGTTCCAAATAATCTTGAACTGGCCTCGCATTGTGTGCAGGTCATCCGCCTTGCTGAAACCAACTTTCCTCAAAATTTACATCCAAGTTTCGTACAGCTGCTGGTACAACACTACTTCGTAATAAATGCAAATATCTCTCAGTATTTAAGTTACCATCAATAAAAAAAGAGACCCACAATATTATCGCCTAAAATGCCAGCCCAAACATTTACTTTTTGAGGGTACTGCGTTCTTAATGGTATACTTAAATGCTTGTTTTCCCTGGACCAATATTGGACCGCTGAAGGATTATGACGGCCAAGTAGGGAAAAAGATGATTCGTCTGTAAATAAAATCTGCCTAACAAATTCATTATTTTCATCTATAGGCTTTGTAACCATTCTTTTTTAAAATGCGATGAACTGTACGACTTGGAATGTCAAGTTTTTCGGAAATTTGGGAGGAAGAACGCATCTCACTTAATTCCACAGAAGCACAGACATTAACCTCTTTTTCTCTCCTTGCTTCAGGAATTTGACAAGGTTCCTGATTGCTACATTTCGTACACCGATCAACACATCCACGCTCCTCAAATTTATGAAAAATATTCAAAACAATTCTAGCAGTGGGGACTGGTTCTTCGGGGTATGAAAATATAAATCGACCATCAACGACTTCCTCTGCACTTTCTGCACGACAATACTATTTAATAATAATAATTTTTTGTTCGACACTGTACACCATTTTTATTTTGTAATATTCCGTCTACCTCTTACCAAAGGTTTGAGTGGAATAATAATAAAAATAAAACTAAACAAACAGCAAAGCGCTTTAGGTATTCGGTCGGTTAACGAAAAATGCAACGGGGCATGTGCGCTCCCACAGTCAACCAATCAGAGTCCGAGTCGCAGGCTCGATGATATATGTCATGTCCGACCCCTTCCACCCGAAGTTGATAGGGGAGATGGGTGTAATTAACTTAGTCTATGCGAAAGAATTACCTGGTCAGACCTGTATGCAAATGCTGAAATGGCCAATATGGTTTATATTTATGACCTTGCAGATGGAGGCTAGGCCAATTTATATGGAAAAATTTCCAAATCCAAGAATGTTCAGAAATGTTTTTCGTCTTTCAATCAGGCCCATTTCAGAAAGGTCCAATTCTTGGAAGACCTTCGAGTGGTAGAAGGCATGAGTTGGAAGAAGCTATTCTACATGAAATTGAAGAGGACCCAAATACTAGTATTAGGAAGATCGCTGCAAATCATAATGTAAATCATAAATTAGTTTAGTCCGTTCTGAAGCATCAACAAGTTATACCTCACATACAAAGGGTTTGAGCCTTATTGCCGCAAGACTATCCTGCTCGCCTACAATTTTGCCACCGGATTTTGCAAAAAATTGAACAAAGTGTTGACTTTACCGCTGGCATATTGTTTACCAACGAAGCTAATTTTTCCAGAGATGCTATAATAAACTTCTACAATAAACACGTTTGATCTGATGAAAAGCCTCATGCCATAATGGAGTCTCGATTTCAACATCAGTTTTTTTTTTAATGTTTGGGTGGGTATTATTGGAAATTTTCTTGTTGGGCCTTACTTTTTACCAAGAACTTGCCGGTGCCATCTACAGACATTTTCTTGAAAACGTTTTACCTGAACTACTCGACGATGTTCCCAATGTGCTAAGAAAATGTGGTTTATGCAGGACGGGGCTCCCCCACATTTTAGTTTGATACTCGTGAATTTTTGAATGAGAGATTTGGTAATAACGTGATTGAACGAGACATTCAAGAACCAGGTCAACCTTGGCCATCCAAATCACCCGATCTAAACCCTGTTAATTTTTTTGTTTGGGGACATCTGAAGAAATTAGTTTACAAGGTTCATATTGAATCTGAGGATCACTTATGTCAACAAATTATAGCTGGTTGTGATGTGATAAGAGTTACTCCTGGAATTTTTGCATGTGTTCGAGCTGCAATTTCAAAAAGATCTGAAGCATGTATTTTAGCCATTTCCACATTTGTTATAATAAATCATCAATTATTTTGTTATTATTTTAAGTAATCTAATGAATATCGTAAAAATGCACTTGATCGATTAAATCTATTTTGTTGTTAATACATTAAAAGTGTAAAGAAACAAAAAGTGAAGATAATACAATGGCACATATATATATTTTTTTATTTTTGACATGTAGCTGGACAATGGCTGTCCTAAGACCACACATTTATATAACAATAAACCCTTATTTTTGAAAATATGAACATTTCCATTTTCACCAGGGGCCGCTGTGAATAAAGTATAAAGAACTGATATCTTAAGTTCAATATATTTCTTTCCTTGAGGTGAAATACTTGATAATTAATTTTTAGATAAGGATGAAATGCCAGAGTGTCGTACTATGCGATGAAAAATGTGAGGAGCATATGCCCAAGTTCTTTAATTTTATTAATAGTACGGAACTGCAAAATCAAATGTCCGATAAATTTAAAAATTTTTCTCAGGTGAGTCTTGACTGTACGTTTGTGAATTTCAATCAATTCTAAATATTTAGGGTTTAAAACATTTGGAAGAAGAGAAGAAATTAAAGAACGAAATAGGTTTATGCGAGACATTAAAATTGTTTGGAATTTGTTCTGTTACACACTGCCCATGGCGACACATCGTCAATAAAGACGTGGATATATCTGACTACTTACCCCAATCAGGAAAGATTAAATTTAAAATTGTTCGTATACACGATGTGACAAATTATTCCGTACAATTGATTCAACATATCGACATGGAAGACAACGTCCATGAGTTCACTGACAATTTTGATATAACGGAAGAGCTAACAAATGTAATAAAAATTTCTAAAAAACAAATTATTAATCCTGTGGTGGGACATAAATATGCTTATTATGACATAGATGAATTGGATGGAGTGTATTACAGATGTGACGTTCTTGAAATTGAAAGAAATGGATTTGTAAGAGTAAAATTGTTAGATAAAGGAAATATAATCAGAACAGAGCAAAAAAGGTTGTTCAAGTTACCCAAAGAATTCAAAAATAAACCCAGGGGACGTAAGTACATATATTTTTGATTTGACTGAATTACTAATCGGTAGGAACAGTCATTTATTTTAATAACCAGTGAATTTGAATGTACAGGGTATCTTGAAGTGGTTGGAAGAAGTGTAAAATTTCGGTACCTGCCTTGTTTTTTTGAATAATTTAATGAGACTTTTATATTTATTTGCAGTTATACAGGGTGTTTCGCATAAGAACCGACACAGAGCAGGGGCATGTAGGAGAACCCAAAATATGGTGATTTAAAGCAAGTTAGCAAGCTTAGTATAAAGATACTAAGCTGCATCATCCCTTATCAACCCTTTAAAATGCTTCAATTGAACTCTACTTACTTTCGATTACTGCTTTTGGTAACTACACTCATACCATGTACCAAATTTGGTTTTTCTAAGTTCAAGTTTAATTGAGATATTGATTTTGTTCGAAATTTGAAACCCTACTTTCAAGGTCTATAACTTCTCAGGGGTACAGCTTAGTATAAAGCAGTGGTCTTTAAATTTTTACGACTTGCGGAACCCTGCCAACATTTCAATTTTTTTGAGGAACCCCTATACCTAAAAAAAATTTACGAACACATTTTTTACTGATTATTTAATATATTATTATATTATTTTAATACGATTAACAAAATACATATTTCACTAAGTAAAAATTAAAGTAAGACTTTAAAGTTAAATTTGCAGTCGTATTTCAAATTTTGCATTAAGCGCATTGTGATACTTTGTTTTTGTCGCTACGTACGTAGTTGCAAAAGGCATTCATACATTTATTGCCTGGTCAACAATTTCAGGATATTCCTTATAAATCTCTAGTCAAAAATCAAAGGAAAGGCGACGTAACCAACGCGAAGAGCGCTGTGCCAGCTTATAAGTCCGACTACTTGTACTTGCGTAAATAGATAAAGCTCTTATAGTAACATATACGCGTGTACTTATAAAAATAAGTTTTAAGAGTATACATTTTTTTAAATTTTGTAATTGTCGATAATGAAATTTTAAATTTTTTAATGAGTTACGGAACCCCTAGAGAGATTGTGCGGAACCCCAGGGTTCCACGGAACACAGTTTGAATACCTCTGGTATAAAGGTAAGTTGCGTTAAATTACCATATTTTGGGTTCCCTTACATACTCCTGCTTTGTTTCGGTTATTATGCGAAACACCCTATATATGGAGTGATGAGTTATTTAATGGTAGATGTAAATTAGAGTTAGAAGTCTCACTATTAAAAAAATGCCTGAGATATTAATGGTATCATTTTTTTTACTTAAGATGAAGGTAGATTAAGTTTTACAATACTAAACATATCAAATATCTAACAAAATATTTAAAAACTATTTTCTGTTTCAATTTCTTTGAAAATAAAAAAAAATACAAAAATTGGAAGGAGAGCTGTGCTGATATTTTATTAGTAGTATACTAATATTATTACTGTAAAATATTGTTATAATGACTTTATTCACACCACATACTAACTAACAAACAATAAATTAAAAATAACAAATGATCAACTACAGAAAAAAAATTGTACAATGGTAAATCGTATAACTAGTATAGTTAAATTGAAAGACTCAAACTGATAAAACTGTAATTATTGGAAAACTTATATGTGTCATCTGTCATTGTTTTATTTTAAACAAATGACATGAGCCACCTATGACTGCATTTTTTAATAACATTTGATATAGTGTTCCATCTCTGATCCTTATAAGATTTACCATTGACAATTTTTTTTTTCTGTAGTTGATCATTCGTTTTCTTTATAATTTATTGTTTGTTAGTTAGTATGTGATGTGAATAAAGCCATCAAAACAATATTTTACAAGAATATTTTGTTTCAGTGTGATTTAAATAAAATAATAGATTTTCCTCTTATATCATACATTGCATATTGAAAACAAGTAAATATAGGGAAAAACTTTACATTACAAAAATTACTCAAAATTTAACAATCTTTCAGATTGACTGTATTTCCACGTTCCAGGGAACAAACAATTTTTTAGTATCGCCACGCCATCTGTATAGAGAGATTTGAACTAACAATTCTAACTCCAATTTGAAGCTATTGGAGGGACCTAATAACTCCAATTTCCGAAACTAAAATAAATTTCTTCATTTCGGAGATATTGGCAGCGGGAGTGTTAAATGGCACACCCTGTATACATGTCAAATACATTTTTTTAGTTACGGCTATTTGAGAAAAAATTTCTACCTCCACCTAAAAGGGGTTTTACTTTTTAGGACAACCTTGGATGGAAAATTTTTAATATAAAATCCTCCATAAAATTGACCCCAAATTCCACAATTTGATTATTTTTTTCGGCCATTACTGGAACAGTTTATATAGCAACTGTTTTTTTTTAGTTACTGATGTCTACTTAGCAAATTTTACGCCACCCCACCGTGATGAAAATTTCTCCGCAAAGTCATTCTTTAATTTGAAGAATTTGCTTGAAAAACACGATTACGGAAACATGATTATGACGGCCGATATACACCTCCAAATCGGAAATACCCTGTGGCTAAAAAATGTATATGAAGAGGTCACGTTATCTGAAAAAGTCATTCCCCATTTTCAGTTGACGAGAGAAATTTTGATGTCAAAGTTAGCGGAATACAATAATAATCAACTTAACAATTTATATAAATTGTGCAAGGAGGCTTCGATTTCTTTGCCTGTATACCAAAAGGCAAACGCAGTGCCCGCCCGAGAAGAGAGGAAGATTGAGCCGCAGTGGGCTCATTTGGACACGGATGTTAACGAAGTTACTTTCTCTGCAGCCATATCGCCAGATGAGATATACGTTAGATTAAATAAATTTAATGAGCAGTAAGTACGGTAGGGCCCTCGCATCTGGTGATTCATTTGTCAGTAGTTCAAATAAAATATATACAAATGGTTTGCCTCTATCTACGATTTTGGGTATCCTCATGAAACGGCGGATACGAGGGGCCTACTTTAATAAAAAGAAACTTATGTTTTATAGTGGAGTCAAGATAGCTTAAAATTATGAATTATTTAGAAATAATTATGGGAAGCATGGATTTTCCTAAAACCTTTTGAAATTACTTGGAGATAAGTTTTAGAAAAAAGTTATAAACTTAGTTTTGTACGCTAATTGTTTTTTAATTGTTTAAACAATAATAAATAGTTTTTTAAGAACATTTAGAATAATTCAATGAATTTTAAATCGCATTCTTTCAAATTGACAATATAGGGGTTTTCGATGTCGCTGAAGAATATGAAGTCGGAAAATGAAAATTCAAAATAGCTGATCCAATATGGCCTACTATTTTAAATAATGTATTTATCAATTATTGATTTTAAATCAAACTCGCCTATATTTATAATACAGGGGGTTTTGAGGTCGCTAAACAAGAATATGATGTCAAAAAATAAAAATTCAAAATGGGTGATCCAATATGGCCGACTATTTTAAACAATTTGACAAACAACAAAAAATATGACATGAATGATATGATGATGAATAAACAAAAATGATTTTTAAATACAAAATTACAAAATCAAAATCGTCCCCTATTATTTATTTATTCATTAATTATTTTAAAAATGGATCAATATTCATATATAAATATTAAACTCATACATTTTCAGGTTTAGCATAAAAGAAAACGAATATAAATACCTTAAATGCAAACTGAAGATTATTTGTAATATTAAGTAATAATATTACATTAAAGAATTACAAGTGTACTAGAGTGTAACCTCAAAATGGACAAAATATGTGAATAATACACTTTTTAACACACTAATAACTGCAGCTTACTCGAAACCATAAAAATCATATTCTTATACGATTTATAATAATAATAATTTATTTCTTATAAACGAAAAACGTTTTTAAAATAAATAAAAGAACTTATATTCACAATTTCAGATACAGAATATACGTTTTAAAAATTAATATTAAATCAATTCATCAAAAAAAGTTATTTTTTTACTGTTATAACAATTTTCCACTTATTACTATAAATAAATTTTTGCTGGATTTTTACAGGTCTTAACTTCATTCTTTGATGGTTTATTAAACAAAAAAAATAAAAGTTTTGTACATTATTAAACTTTATTTAACAATAAATTTCACGGATTTTTCATGAAATATTTTGTTTTTTCAACTATTATTTCAATTTTTTAAGAAAAATAAATTGCACCATCTTAAAGTAGAGATTTTAAGGTTTAAAAAGTGCTCTCATAAAGTTTTAATATCACATTTACAACTAGAGTTCTTGATCTATAAAGTATGGCCTAAAAAGTCAAATTTGTGATTTTTTAAAATTATTGAATATGTTGCGCTCAATATTTTTCAAATTAATTTTTTAAGATTTTTTCCATATTACTCACTGTTTCAATCATCATTTGAAGAGTAATCTGTGAAAGTTACAGATGTTTATTTTAAAAATTAAAAGAATGACGGCTATTTTATTATTATTGTACAAAATTATAGAATGACATAACTGTATACGTACTGTACCTATACAGGGTGTCTCATAATTAGCTGCCAGCCCTGAACAGGCAGATTCTATGATCAAAACTAAGTAACAAAGTTCATATGAACATTGAAGAGGGAGGAATGGAAATAATTTTTTTGCAATATCTCTCAATCGCGTTGTGATAAATGAATGAAATTTGGTATACACAAGTAGGTAATAGGGCACCTGGGCCTGGGAAAATTTCTAGGACCGTGGGAAAATTGAAACTTGTGTTTTTACCTAATTCCCAAAAATTTGGCCCTTGTCGGCAAAGATCAAAGGATGCCGCCGACAGATGTTAATTACAGGTGTGCAGCAGGGCCGACTTCGGCCCCTAGGGCTTTGCCCCACTTGGGGCCCCTTCATAGGACTTTGCCCCTAGGGCTTTACCCCCTGGGGGCCCCGAGTATGTCCCGCGAGGAGCTTCGCCCCAGGGCCCCCAACGCGGCCGCGCGCTTATCAGTAGCCGCGGTGTTCTTGGCGGTTATCAGTAGCCGGGTCTAATGCGGTGTACTTGGCGTTATCAGTAGATGACGTCAGACGGAGGGTTCGTTACCGTTCGCGGTGTACTAGGCGTTATCAGTAGATGTCGGGCGGGTTCGTTACCGTTCGCTGTGTACTTGGCGTTATCAGTAGATGTCAGGAGGATTCGCAACCTGCGGTGTACTTGGCTTTATCAGTAGATGACATCATTACCGTTCGCGGTGTACTTGGCGTTATCAGCGGATGTCGGGAGGATTCGTAACCTGCGGTGTACTTGGCGTTATTGGGGTCTGTATGATTACCTAATCTGGCGTTTGCGGTGTACTTGGCGTTATTGGGGTCTAATAACGTCGTATACGGAATGATATATATAAACTGTAGGAGCCGAAATAGCGGCATGTGTTAAAGAAGAGCGCTTCAACGGAATCTCAAACGTTCAAGACATATTAATAGCGTTACGTTATTTGTATTAAATATTACAGCTGTATCAATAAAACCAAGGCTGTGAATAATAATTTATTGCAACAGAGACAGAATAATTATACCTCTATTTAAACCCTCAGACGTTGTCACGTGGTCGCTTCTTTTAAACCCTCAGGCGTTGTCACGTGGTCGCTTCTTTTAAAACCCAGGTGTTGTCACGTGGTCGCTTCTTCTTACAAACCCAGGTGTTGTCACGTGGTCGCTTCTTCTTACCGTAGGTAGATGTAGTCCGGGAGGAACCTAGAGCAGAGGCACGGAATGAGAAAAAATCTCAGTATGTGTACAAAAGGTAAAAATACTATCGAAATAGTTAGGAGAACGATTAAAAAGCTATAAAAAATCTCTAATTTTCTATATTTAATTTTAATATTTTTTTTAAATTTTTATAGTCAAAGATACTATGAAAAAAAATTCGTCGCTTGATGGGAGGGCCTTTAGAGTTTAAAATTACATAACGGAATAAATCGATCTCAATGAAAAAAACCTAGATGTTCAGATGCAAGTAATAGACGCGTTCGAGCTTCCTTGTTGCGATTTTTTAGTAATTACCCGCCTCGGGCGGTTGAAATGCACTTGAAATCAAGAGGGGACTATGGAACGGTACGAATACAAGAAGATCATTTTAATATCCTAAAGTACACATACCTGACACATTCCACGATGTGGACAGTGGTCATGTTCGCTGCAGACAGGAACTATCTGAAAATATAATAATAATAATTAGAAGGATATTTTCAATCAGACGGAAAAATGACTAACGTCGTGTGGTGTTGCCGCATATGTCTCTTAAAGGTATGAATTTTATAGAACCGTCTTTTACACGCCACACAATATCGATGCCTGCGTAAATGTTTTCGAAAGTCTTTTACAGCAAAAAACATGATTACAATAGGGACACACTTTTAACAGTTTCTACACGAGCCACACGCAGCAGATCCATTTGGAATTTTGAGATAATATACGGGGAACATCTCTCTCTCCGTTAATCAAAACAGGATACACGAGCCGTTCTACCACCTACGCAAATTACTTGCAAAACAGATAATACTTCCGCAATTACTTATTTTTCATTATTCAAAAATGTACTACTGCGCGGTGTGTGACAGCTGTTTCTGTTTCTGCAAAGAAACCGTAGAGTAAGTATATGAATTTTAAAAAATCAGTCTAATCGAGGCTTTCAGGCACTATCAAAAATACGGGGAAATTCCTGGTAATCTGTAAGTTTTTAAATAAATAGTATTACGCAATACAAAACATTCTTTTTTTAGCTATGACGGAACGATTATATTAGATCTGCAGTAAGTATAAAAAGATTAAAACTGTAGAGAATTTAATATTATATTTTTTCAGATGCTACGAGGAAATGACACCCGAGACGTAAGTATATATTTTTTTTAAAACACATCTAAAGTAATACTAGCAACAAGTCCTAGCGTAGTGGAGCCAAAGGAGCAAGAGGAGGATAAGGAGGAGGAGGAGGAGGAGCAAGAGGAGGATAAGGAGGATAAGGAAGAGGATAAGGAAGATCTGTTGGAGCTGATAGGCCCTGCAGATCTCTACGAGTTGGACAAAGCGGCTGGATGGTGGTTGTAGGCCTACAGGGGACGCCTCCACCATAAAAAAGGCAACGCACTGTGAGCTTACCTCGGGGTGGTGTGGAAATAGCTCATTCCTCACGGGGAAAATCTGATAGGTAATAGTCCTCTGACGCATTTAAACTACAAGACATCATTACGCCCCACTCATCTCTTATATCACCATCCTCTACCAGCACACAGTCCTCTTCTTCACACAAATAAAAATGTACTACTAAATCCAAATGACCAACTTCATCATAGAACATAATTTGCATCAGGTCCCCCACACTGCACCCCTCAACAGGCAGTTCTACCAAAACGAAGTAAACGCACACTGTAAACGTAATGAAGACTATAGATCCGCTCTGAAAATCCTCGACGTTTGAATATATGATATTAGGCGTGTCGGGATCACCAAAAATTTTGATACAATACTCGCAGGAAGACATCTCGATTGTGTATGAGAGCGAGCATCCGGAAGGAGAAGATAAATCATCCGCGACTACTACGCGTATCACAATCGTCAAAAGGATAACACTTCCGCTAGGTCTAAGTCACATTGCCGTTATCGTTACGTAAAATAAGGATAACCGTCACGTAATTAAGGGTAACCGTCACGTAAAATAAGGATAACCGTCACGTAAAATAAGGATAACCGTCACGTAATTAAGGATAACCGTCACGTAATTAAGGATAACCGTCACGTAATTAAGGGTAACCGTCACGTAAAATAAGGATAACCGTCACGTAAAATAAGGATAACCGTCACGTAATTAAGGATAACCGTCACGTAATTAAGGATAACCGTCACGTAATTAAGGGTAACCGTCACGTAATTAAGGGTAACCGTCACGTAAAATAAGGGTAACCGTCGTGTAATTAAGGGTAACCGTCACGTAATTAAGGGTAACCGTCACGTAAAATAAGGATAACCGTCACGTAATTAAGGATAATAAAAGGATATAATCTACGCATGCATGGTCATTTCTCGTCTGCTATTCAAAGAGTAAACATGTATACGTGTAACATCTGCTCCAAGTGTTTTGCATATAAAAGCGGGCTTAGCCGCCACGCAAACAAGCATAAATCCGCCGCCTCTTTTCCCTGTGACATATGTGGAAAGAAATTTACAAGACAAGATAACTTAATCTCGCACAGGAAAAACAAACACAATAACAGCGAACTAACCGCAGACGACGACACAAACAGTAATGACGAGAACAGTACCTGTAATAGAAAATATATATACAGACCTCTCCAAACACCAAATGATGATGATGAACAAACAGATTGTGACGAAGACGATCCTGACGAACTTGTAAGTGAATTACGCTATTATATCGAAGAGTGCCGTTTAACTAAAGAACATTGGCTCTGTAGTGGCATTATCAACAAGCTACATAATATGGGAATAATTCAGTAACTTACCTCTTCAGAGAGTTGTGCACCTGGTGTAGCGGCGTCTAGAGCTGCGCACGCGCCTGCGCAATCGACGTCTTCAGACATCGGCGGGTGGTCTTTAGTGGCATCGAGCTGAGAAAAAAATAAATATTATCATCACTCAGTGCCTGTAATCATTCTTCATCTAACGTTCAAAGTGTTCAGACGTGCTCAAAATGTCAAGTCTACGAGATGTTTGCTTTGAGCAAATCCAAGACCAACTGGTACGGTTTATATGGAGATTTTAAGATTATTGTCGACAAGGACACCGGTTACTTTAACGCTACAAAGCTATGCCAGGATGGCGGCCAAAGATTTTACAAGTGGTTGGAGAATAAAAGATCGAAAGAACTTATGCGATATTATGCATCGGAAAGTGATTCCCCGAATTCTCCAGCGACGTTCCCCGGCCCTTCCTACACGGTAAAAGGCAATAAGAATCCCGTGTACAATACGATTATTTCTGGCACCTACTTACCCAAAGAGTTGTTCCTGGATATTGCTTGCTGGGTATCTCCGGAATTCTACATGAAATGCAGTAAAATAATTGAAAAATATTTCGTTAACGAATTCAAGATCAACTACCAACACGATAATGAAGCTCTAATGTCCAAGTTGCGTGAATTAAAAACCCGGAATGAAAAGTTGGAAAAGTACGTAGAAGATATAAGTCCAAAGGTCGTTAACCCGAACAAACGACACATGTTTGCTATAATACAGAAAAATCAATCAGCCGAGTACTATCTCATTAGAACACAGAAAAGACGTTTCCCGCAATCCTTGAAGAGGTTGCAGAAGAAGTACCCGAAAGCGCGCGTCGTGGCTGATTTGGAGTATAATCCCAACAGTATCAGCCTTTGTAATCGTATCAAGGACAAGATACCTTATATTACATGCAAATACAACGATTTTAAACTTGTAAACGCGCCCCTTGAAATTTTTGTAAATGACGTTAATAAAATGCTAGAAATAGATTAAACAGCGCTTACCCCCTCCACACACCTACATAATAAGAATACCTTGAGCAAGCGCCTCATTCTTGTCTTGTTCTTGGTAGTGACAAGTTGTGAAAATGAAAACAACGTTCTACTTTAAAGCAAAAGCCTTGAGAGAGATAAGGAAGCTAAATATTCGCGACGATGTATTAATTAATCAATGGTACTTGGATAAACAGCCTTCGTGTTATATACGTTATGAAGACGAAAAACCTGTATCGTTTGCCTTGCTGTCTAAAATGAACTTTGACCCCTTCAACAAGCATTCAAATCCAAAGACGTTGAACTACATTTATAGGCTGGAAGCGCATCGTAGAAAAGGACATGCTACAGCCCTTGTAGACCATGTGAAAGAACGTGAACAGTTTTCGGCGTTTTGCAGTAATGAAACTTCAGAGAATTTATTTAAAAAATGCAAATGTAAAAATTACGGTGAAATGTATTGTAATGTTATGTACAGATACCCTTA
>NW_019416629.1:281913-322350 GCF_000390285.2 Anoplophora glabripennis | reverse complement strand
CCTGATGGTCAAGTTGCAAGATTTGGGGACACGGAACGAGAAGCTAGAAAATTACGTTGAAGATATAAGTTCAAAGGTCGTTAACCCGAACAAACGACACATGTTTGCTATAATACAGAAAAATCAATCAACCGAGTATCCGCACTATATCATTAGAACACAGAGAAGGCGTTTCCCGCAATCCTTGAAGAGGCTACAGAAGAAGCACCCGAAAGCGCGCGTTGTGGCAGATTTAGAGTATAACCCCAACAGTATAAGCCTTTTTAATCGCATCAAGGACGAAATACCGTATATTACATGTAAATACAATGATTTTAAACTAGTAAATACACCGATTGAAATGTTTGTAAATGACGTTAATAAAATGCTAGAAATAGATTAAAATACGAGCGCAATTTAATTTCTTACCCCCTTCTACATAATAAGAATACCTTGAGCAAGCGTCTCATTCTTGTCTTGTTCTTGGTAGTGACAAATCGTAAAAATGAAAACAGCGTTCTACTTTAAAGCAAAAGCCTTGAGAGAGATAAGGAAGCTAAATATTCGCGACGATGTATTAATTAATCAATGGTACTTGGATAAACAGCCTTCGTGTTATATACGTTATGAACCCGTATCGTTTGCCTTGCTGTCTAAAATGGACTTTGACCCCTTCAACAAGCATTCAAATCCAAAGACGTTCAACTACATTTATACGCTGGAAGCACATCGTAGAAAAGGACATGCTGCGGCCCTTATAGTCCATGTGAAAGAACGTGAACAGTTTTCGGCGTTTTGCAGTAATGAAAGCTCAGAGAATTTATTTAAAAAATGCAAATGTAAAAATTATGGGGAAATGTATTGTAATGTTATGTACAGATATCCTTAATAAAAACTTGTAACATATGACTGAGTATTATTTTTAACCCTTGCAATAATTAACTTGAAAGAGGAAAATTAAAAGCAGCGATAAAATTAATTTTTTATTTAAATTAGAATACAAGTTAGTAAATATATATGCAGAATGTTACACACACATAGAAAAACAGGTTAAAGCTTAGGTCTCTTCCATCCGTAGGGCACCGAGTTGTGGTCGTCAAGGAACCGTCTCTTGCAGGAGAGAGGTTTATATAGCTTGGTCTGCTGTACTGTAACCACCTCGTGCTCCTTTGTTCTCAGGATGTTTCTCGAGGCCACGCATACCGGAGCGGTGGAAGTATCCAACACCATATCTTTTATGGTGTCGAAATTTACCAGTCGTGAGGCTGAGTAGTTAAGGGATATACCCTTAACTTTACACACGACCTTCTCTTCGTTATCTCTGGAGAAGACCTTGTATGTGTAGTTTTTCGGGGCCGCCGCTTAGTATCGGCGAGATATAATTTTGAGCCTGAAAAGAGGTCACGTGATTAAGATGTGTTTGATTAAAAAAATAGGGTGTATATTCTCGCAAAAAGTATAAGACAAAAATGAAAAAATTTTGAAAGTGAGTAAAAACAAAAAGATAGTGAGCGCTTTCTACCTACTAGGGACATTATCGATCGCGAACAAATGAAAAAAATCGATGAAACCCACTATCTTATTGCAAGACGTTTAATTTGATATGCGACACGCCCTATTTTAAAAACTCACCTTTATTGAAGACGGTTTTCTTAAAAACCGATAATTTCAAATATGATAACAGCGCACGTGGAGACAGCGTACTGATACGAAAGGAAAGACCGGATATACCGACGTATCCGGCTTTATACTCCGCTCGAAACCTAATCTCGAACCTGTCCCTAACGGTCGATATCTAAAAGGCCTCTTAAAGTTTACGATTTGTGCGTCTTTGCCATTAGAATCAGTGTTAATTTACGATATTTGGCAAAGTGTAGCGTTTTCCCCATTAAAACACGTGTAAGTTGTGGCACACTTGATAATTACGCCCACGCGCGCGCGAGCTCGTCAAACAACGGCTAACCGATAACAAAAAGGCCCCCTGATATCCACGATTTGTGCGTTCCGGCCATAAGAATCAATGCTAATTTTAAGATTCCGCCTAGTTTGATACGTTTTCCTATTTGGTTGTGTGTAAATCGGAGCACATACGAGCTGATAGCACACGTAAGATGTAGAAAGCACGTGATATGCGTGGTGGTAACGGTGCGCATCTTAAGCTTAAGCTTAATAGCTTTTATAATCGTTCTTTCTTCGCTGATCTGTTGAGGTGTACGGAGGTGTGTGTGGTGCTCGCGAGGGTTTGAGTGGACTGGTGGTCGACTTTCTTCCTCACGTTAGCGTGACTGGTACCGCTTTCATGCGGGAGAGTACAGCTCTTGGCGTCTGTAATACCAGTCCTAATAAGATAAGGGTCGTCGCCTTCAAGGGGCATGTATAGATAACGCTTTCGTTTGTGCGCATGCGTGCGAACATATTTTTTGGAATTGAGTTGCCGGGGCTTCCAACTTGCTGTTGTTGTTGAGGCCCCATATGGCTATCAAAGAACCGCCCCCACCCTATAACCCTGCGCTCTGTGGCGTTTCCTTGGTTCAGTTGGTAAGTTTTTTATGTGGACCGCAAACCCGTAATTATTTTATGAAAATCTGTACTTTACTAATTAATGAAATATTAAATATATAGAAAAATTTAGTATTACGTCAAAAACTAATATAGAAATTTTTATGAAAAAATATAGAAAATTTTATGAGAGAAAAATTATTTTACGTAGAAATTAGATCAAAACTGTACTTTACTAAAAACGGAGAAATTACGAAAAATTAAATATTAGTCAAACTAATATAGAAAAATTATTTTACGAAAATTACCTCAAAGCGTACTTACTAAAGACAGAAAAATTATGAAAAATTAGTGAAAAAATACGTCTTACTGTACTTTACTAAAAATTTATGAAAAATTAAATATTACATCAAACTACAAAAATAGAAAAATTATTTTATGAAAAATTAATTATGAAAAAATTACGTCTTACTGTACTTTACTAAAAATTTATGAAAAATTAAATATTACATCAAACTGCAAAAATAGAAAAATTATTTTATGAAAAATTATGAAAAATTAATTATGAAAAAGTTACGTCTTACTGTACTTTACTAAATATATAGAAAAAATTGCGTCAAACTACAAAAATAGAAAAATTTTTATGAAAAATTAAATATAGAATATTTTTTTTTAATGGTAAAGTCATTGAAAAGCCGCTTATCATCACAACGGATCTGTTTAGTTTGAAACACAGCCGTCGAGATGTTTGAATGGCGCTGGGAGTACAGCGCGTATTTCCTATCACAAGACAGCCATTTTTTCGTTTCGATAGCCCGAAGGCCTTTCGCGCTCACGAACGGGTTTAAGTATTTTCTCGTTTGGTTGAAACCTTTTTTTTCGTTGGCAAGGAAAAATCCAATGATTACCCTTAGGTAATCGTTTAAGATAGATCCCTACACGACGCGATACAGATCTAAGTCAGTATAGAAGACTGTGTATTACATCTGTATTTTCGGCGCGATCTGAAAAAAAAATACAGAAACTGAAAGCAACGACATGCAAGTAACTTACCCGCCGGATCTCCGCGTCTCTGTTGTTCTCTGATTTGTTTTTGGACGTTAAAATGATCTTCTTGTATTCGTGCCTTTCCATGCCGCTCTCAATTTTACATATATTTCCATGCAGGTTCATTCCTCTGCCTATAAAAAATTAATACTTTAGATTTCGGTTGCCATCTTGTTGATGACTGCTAGTAGTTTCGATAATTACTGTTTAATTGTTTTTTGTCTGATTTATTAAATAAATTCATCACGTTTTGAATTTTATGATTTAGTGTCTTTTTCTGTTGAATTAATATGATTTTGATTGATTTTTATTAAACTTATATATTCAGTTGGAAATTTTGATTGATTTTTACTGTTTATTTTTGGTTAGAAGTTTTTGATATTTTTCCTGTTTTTAACTAAATTTACTGGATTTTTGAAATTGAACTGCTTTTTATCTGCTTTTATGGTTTTATTTTCGGACGCCGGTTTTTAGTCTGTTTTTTAAAATTTATAATTTTTTAAATTAAATTTTCTAGTAAGTTCTAAGTTTCTGGTATTATTTACTGTAGATTTTGGAAGTTGAAACAATATGGTTTTTGATCTGATTTATTTTCGGTTAGAAGCTTTTTGATATTTTCCTCTGTTTTTTAATTAAATTTATGAGATTTTGAAGGATATTTTTATGAACAGTTTTTAATGCTTTTAATAGGAATTTTTCGTTAAGAGTTTAAGATTAATTTTAATGGTTTTTACTAAAATTTTCTCGTTAAATTTTCTTGTAAAGTCTAAGTTTCTGGCATTATTTACTGTAGATTTTGAAAGTTGAAACGATATGATTTTTGATTTGATTTTATGATTTATTTTCGGATGCGGGTTTTTCCTGTTTTTTTAAATTAAATTTACGGGATTTTGAAATTGAAATGATTTTTATCTGATTTTATGGTTTTATTTTCGGATGCAAGTTTTTAGCCTGTTTTTTAAATTTATAATTTTTTAAATTTTCTAGTAAGTTCTAAGTTTCTGGCATTATTTACTGTAGATTTTGAAAGTTGAAACGATATGATTTTTGATTTGATTTTATGATTTATTTTCGGATGCGGGTTTTTCCTGTTTTTTTAAATTAAATTTACGGGATTTTGAAATTGAAATGATTTTTATCTGATTTTATGGTTTTATTTTCGGATGCAAGTTTTTAGCCTGTTTTTTAAATTTATAGTTTTTTAAATTAAATTTTCTAGTAAGTTCTAAGTTTCTGGCATTATTTACTGTAGATTTTGAAATTGAAACGATATGATTTATATCTGATTTATTTTCAGTTAGAAGCTTTTGATATTTTTTCCTGTTTTTAATTAAATTTACGGGGTTTTGAAATTGAAATAATATGATATTTTTATGAATAGTTCCAAGTTTTTAATGTAGTTTAGATTAATGATTTTTAATTGGATTTTTTCGTAAAGGGTTTAAGATTAATGCTTTAAATGATTTTTACTGGAATTTTTTCGTTAAGAGTTTAAGAATAATGCTTTAAATGATTTTTACTAGGATTTTTTCGTTAAGAGTTTAAGATTAATTTTAATGGTTTTTACTGGAATTTTTGAAATTGAAACGATATGATTTTTATCTGATTTCTTTTCAGTTAGAAGCTTTTGATATTTTTTCCTGTTTTTAATTAAATTTACGGGGTTTTGAAATTGAAATAATATGATATTTTTATGAATAGTTCCAAGTTTTTAATGTAGTTTAGATTAATGATTTTTAATTGGATTTTTTCGTAAAGAGTTTAAGATTAATGCTTTAAATGATTTTTACTGGAATTTTTTCGTTAAGAGTTTAAGATTAATGCTTTAAATAATTTTTACTGGAATTTTTTCGTTAAATTTTCTTGTAAAGTCTAAGTTTCAGGCATATTCATTCTACTGTAGATTTTGAAATTGAAACGATATGATTTATATTATAGGAAAATTATTATTTTCGGCTGGAAATTTTCGACCTGGAGTTTTTATATAGAAAATGTATGTTAACTTGCCTTTCTTTATTGCAAAGGTATCCGTATATATATATCAATCAAGGGACACATCACTCGCACACACACACACCAGAACAACGGCACATCATGTAAAGAAAGACTCGCTTTTAAAAATGAATATTTTTTGCTTCAAACAGTCTACAGGATGATGATAAAACCATCCTACAGTTTTTAAAACGGTCGCCTGCTGTCCGCGATATTTCTTATCACATCTGGACAGCGCTCATTACTTGTTATCATATCTGCCAGACCCAAATTGCAATAAACTAATATGTGGGGCTTTTTTTAAATACAAATAACGTAACACTATTAATATGTCTTGAACGTTTGAGATTCCGATGAAGAAGGATGTCCCTCCTCCTTTAACACATGCCGCTATTTCGGCTCCTACAGTTTATATATATCATTCCGTATACGACGTTATTAGACCCCAATAACGCCAAGTACACCGCAAACGCCAGATTAGCTAATCATACAGACCCCAATAACGCCGAGTACACCGCAGGTTACGAATCCTCCCGACATCCGCTGATAACGCCAAGTACACCGCGAACGGTAATGATGTCGTCTACTGATAAAGCCAAGTACACCGCAGGTTGCGATAATGACGTCATCTACCGATAACGCCAAGCACACCGCAAACGTATACGACGTTATTAGACCCGTCTACTGATAAGCGCCTGTCACGCTCCAACACCGAAGCGTGGGGCCCTTTGGGGCGAAGCCCCTCTACGCGGGGAATACTACGCGAGGGTGACGCGCGGGGCAAAGCTTATGCGGGGTGGGGCAAAGCGCGGGGTCCCAGGTGGGGCGAAGCCCTAGAGGCTACCTGGGACGGTGGCCCCAGGTGGGGCAAAGCCCTAGGGGGCAAAGTCCTATGAAGGGGCCCCAAGTGGGGCGAAGTCCTAGGGGCCGAAGTCGGCCCTGCTGCACACCTGTAATTAACACCTGTCGGCGGCATCCTTTGATCTTTGCCAAGGGCCAAATTTTTGGGAATTAGGTAAAAACACAAGTTTCAATTTTCCCACGGTCCTAGAAATTTTCCCAGGCTCAAGTGCCCTATTACCTACTTACACAGCTAAATTTTGATGAGCAATTTGATGGACTAATCCATTTATTTACACAAGGTCCATTGGGGTGGGTACGGGGGGGCCCTTGGTCTTTGCGTGTTTAACTTTTTCATCTTTGACTTTTTAACAAATTAAACAGCAAATTCCGTTTTCCCGAACTGTTTTACGTTAAAAAGGTACTCTTGTTTCAAATCGTTATCTTTAACGGATTCTGAGAAAATCGCTCTTGAATTAATCCCACTTTGGTCAATTTTATAGTAATTTAAACAAAAAATAATAATAATAATTTTCCTTTCCTCTCTTTTCCATTTAAAGGATTAATTTTTATTTAATTTGATTTTGAAATAAGAGTACCTTTTTGACGTAAAACAGTTCGGGAAAACGGAATTTGCTGTCCAATTTGTTAAAAAGTCAAAGATGAAAAAGTTACACACGCAAAGTACTAAGGGCCCCCCCCGTACCCACCCCAATGGACCTTGTGGAAATAAATGGATTAGTCCATCAAATTGCTCATCAAAATATAGCTGTGTATACCAAATTTCATTCATTTATCACAACGCGATTGAGAGATATTGCAAAAAAATGATTTCCATTCCTCCCTCTTCAATGGGTCCCTGTGCCCTTAGGAAGCATTTCCGGACCCATGTTCATATGAACTTTTTTACTTAGTTTTGATCATAGAATCGGCCTGTTCAGGGTTGGCAGCTAATTATGAGACACCCTGTATACATATTTTAGAGTTTAGACATAAAATTTTGATAGCCGGATGACTCTTCTTTCATTTAAATTTTTGTGAGGTCGATTTAATCAATTAGATCAAAAGTTATAACGAATTTAGTGTAGCGCGCTCGGGTTCGCGCGCTCTTAGGGAGCTATACTTGGGGGCCGCCCTTCTCATTTTTCGTACGTTAGAAAAAAAAATTTACAGCCTTAAATTCGCATTTTAGAAAAAAACTTTATTAATATTTTTTATGTAAAATTTCCTGTTCTTTCGAATGGTGAAGTTAATTTAAAAAAAATAAAAAATAAATTTTTTTATATATTTTGCAAAAACTGTAATTTTGCAACTAATTTGTTAAATAAATAATTTAGCGTACACTCTACAGTTGGTAACTTTTTATATGTTGTTTCTGACAACTTTACAAAGTGAAAAATAAAAAGTTCTCTCTTCCCGTAATTTTTGCGAAGTAAAAATCTATCTTGACTCCACTATTAGCTAATTTACTCTTTTTTAGGTTATATAGTTTGCAAAAAGAAATCCAGGCAAGTTTAAAGAAAGTGAATTATCCTAAACTACAAAATGTCGAGATAGGAACCATTTGTCTTGCGAAAGATCCTGAAGGATTAGATTATGCCAGAACAGTAGTAAAAATTGTAGAAGATAACAAGGCGCTGTGCTTTTTCGTAGATTTTGGCGACGAAGCCGTCGTTGACATCACCGATTTGAAGTATATTCACAATAAATTCATTACGAAACTTCCCTTTCAAAGCATCCAGTGTAGACTGCAGGGTATCAAACCCGTACTAGATGAGTGGCAAAGTGACATCAATAACATTTTATATAAATATGCCACAGAACCCGATTCGGATATCTTTAGGTTGCTTTTCGTTAAAATTTGCGGTAAAGAAGAAAATAGTATAAACCCTAGACAAAACAGGTATTCGGTCCTGCTCAAAGATGGATTTGGAGAAAAAAATGTCTTGATAAATACTTTATTGGTGGATTGCGGTGTTGCAGTACCGAATTCGGAACAAATAGACGATTTTTATATTTCCTCCGCTCATTCCAATAGCGACGAATCGGATGAAGAATTAGAACATATAATCGATATATGTAGGAAAACTAAAGAAGTTGAAGAAAATGTACATGTAAATGGTAAAAATATTTGTATAACGATTTTTATTAGGGAAATATCAAATTTATTTTTTAGGTGATCAGTCAGCCGAGAAAGACTCCGTAAACGAAGATATGGAGCTTTTCCTCATAAACGCTGAAGAATTTTTCAAATCGGTAATAAATTGAATTTAAAATGGGTATAGAGTCTACTTTTTTTTTATTACAGCTTCTTATTGTTAACAATGATGTTAAATCAGTAAGTAATCGTGAATTACCTCCAATTCAAGCTGCCCCTGCAGTTGATTATTGTACTCCCGAGGTTTACTGGTCTCAAACAGAGAAATATATCAAGATAGATATTAAGTTACATGATACCGATCAATATAACCTCAGTTTAACTAAAGGAACAATTTTACATTTCAAGTAAGTATATATATTTTTTTAGTACATGCTACAGTGTGTTCCTAAATAAGTGTCGCAATGGAAAACTGTAAATTCCTCTTGAAAAAAGAAACATTGTTTTCCTCTTCCATTTTTCTCTCCGGGCTTTCGTTTTCGAGATACACGGTGTCAAAACTTCGTCAGTCGCCAAATTTATTTCCACTTGATTATTTCTTATGGAGTCTGTCAATACGATCGAAGAATTGACCGCTAGGTTGAAACAACGGCGGAACAAATTAGAAATACTCTTCAAATTATGAGCAACGTTCATAGAAACATGATCCGACGATGTAATGCGTGCATTCAAGCCAACGGACATAATTTTGAACAGTTTTTGTAAATTTTAGTTGTTAAAGTGATAAAATATTATTTTTAAATTTTTTTAAGTTAAAATCCTATCTGTTAAATTTCATTACAATTGTTAATTATTACTACCTATTTTTCGAATTACAAAAAATTTTAAAAACGTTAGCCAAATGTTTGTTTCTGTTCATAAAAAGTCATTTTTCTTGAAAACGGTTGACTTTAGAGCAATGAACCAAGAGAACTCTATTTGTGTAAAATTCATTGGCGCTTCAGAATTTGCTGTCACATGTCAATTTTTCCATTGGCGTAAAAGTTAGTTAAAACCCTTACAATACCTTATACTCTACACCACTGGCATGTCCAATGAATTCGAGAAGGGTGCGAAAAAGTAGCTACTATTAGTGGTAATATGTGTAAAAAAGCTTAGTCCTGTAGTTCAAACGGTTCCTAAGATATTCGCAAAAAACTAAAAAAAAAAATAAAAATTTTTACACCGTGTATCTTGAAAACGAAAGCCCAGAGAGAAAAATGGAAGAGAAAAAAATGTTTCATTTTTCAAGAGGAATTTACAGTTTTCCGTTGCGACATTTATTTAGGAACACCCTGTATATATGGCTGTGACAAATTCGCTTCTCACTACAGGGATCTCGGAAATGGTAAGAGATACGAACTAGCTTAAATGGGGGCAAAGTTCCGCAATCAGGGGACCAACATTATGCCTCTAAAAAATCATGATTAACTTTTCGAAATATTTGAAAAAAACCAAAATTGTTTGAGGGAAAAAAGAAGATCACTTACTCATGGCAACTATTTGCCCTCCATCAAACGGCATAATCAAATTTTATATGTGACGTTTTGTTTTTCCAGGACCATCATCAAGTTCATTTTTTAAATACGTCTGGAAATTTTATTACATTTTTTGCGAGCTTTCATAACTCCCAATATTGTATTGCCTCAGCCCGAACCAGATTCAGATGTTTTGTCTCGAAAAATTCATCTTCAGTGTATTTGTTCCAAATTTATCTAAATTTTTTTATTTAGATTTCTATGTTTATTGAATTATCGTAACTGTAAGTGTCATTAGACCCTGTAAAATCCAACTATTACCACCATGCGTTACAATAAACATTTATTATTATTAACTATTACCATCACCTGGTCATACATAAGTCAATAAGTTGATGCGTCAAAATTAAAACATTACAATTTTAATTTCATTATGACAAATTAATTCTTAAAAATGAAAATGAACGACCAAAACTCCAACTGAATATTATACTTTAAAAAATTGCAGTAAATGTTCAAAAACGTTCCCGTTTTGGCGAAGGTTGGAAATTAAGATAAGCGTAATATTATCGGAATTTATTATACCTGTAACCACAACTGTGAAAGAGCATGTCAGATGTATTTGTATGAATATCCTGAGAAAAATTAGATTGGAATTTGAATTTGGGGCACTCGAGAAGTCTAGAGTGCCTAGTGCCTATGGGCACGGGATTAAAATTCTAATAATGTTTTATTGTAATGGGTGGTGGTAATAGTTTAAATAATTGTGGATTTCACAGGGACTAATGACACTTAAAGTGTACAATAATTCAATAAACATAGTAACCTAATAAAATAATTTTAATAAATTTGGTACGAATACATCGATGATGAACGTTTCTTGACAAAACGTCTGAATCTGGTTCGGGCTGAGGCAGTACAGTATTGGAGGTCATGAAGGTTTGCAGAAAATGTAACAAAATTTCCAGAGCCGTATTTAAAAAAATGAAATTGATGATGGTCCTGGAAAAACGAAACGTTACAAAAAGGACAAAAAGTTGCCATGAGAAAGTGTTCTTTTTTCAATATCACCTCAAACAACGTTGAAATGAAACAAAAACGGATTTTCAAAATTTCGTTTTTTTTTAAATATTTCGAAAACTAATCAAGTTAGCCTTGATTTTTTTTTAGAGGCATAATGTTGGTCCCCTAATTACGCAACTTTGCCCCCATTTATGCTACTTCATATCTCCTACCGTTTTCGAGATCCCCGTAATGAGAAGTGAATTTGTAAGAGCCTGCATACTTTTTGTTATTGTTCCTATTTATTTAATTAATACAAAATATTGTTAATATGGAATATTTAAAAAGTTTTTCAAGACTATCCAATTTAAAAAAAAGTTATTCCGTAATTTTTGGAATAGCTTTTATTTTCCCCCATTATTTCATTATATAGTAAATGACGCAGGGTACTTGAAATTTGAAAAAAGTTGTGCCATTAAGGGACCATTGAAATGATTATTAAGTAGATATTTTTTGGTTTTCAAGGTATTTAAAAAAAAATAAATATTTTTTGATTTTTATTTTTTATTTTTTCAGTACTTTTTCATGAATGTATCAGTTTTATAATTAAATGTTTCTTCTTCAGAGTACCATCATCAACTTCAATTTTTTTAAATACGGTAAATTACATAATTTTTAAATATTTATTTTCGCATAAGGAGGATTGGGTGTTATGAAAAAATGCAGCCACTTTCGTATAATTGAAATATATTATTTTTGCAATGCGTTTTTAATTAATGCCAAAAATTTGAATATTTGACATAGGTTCTTGTGGTTCTTACATTACAATCGAATTACAGGTGAAAAAATGCAAAAAGTAAAATGAAAAAAATATAGACATTTGTCTGAATCATTAATTAATAGCTGAGAGAAAGAAAAAGTGGGTTGCCGCACATTTCACAGAGAAATAAATTATCAAACATTAAAAATTCTGACTTGTTATGGAATCATCCATTAATCACGTGAGGTCCAAATAGGTGTGGGGGGGCTTTAGATAACATCACTATTGCTCACATCACAATAGGGGAGGTGGGGTTGTTGTTACATATTACATGTATATTTTTGCGCAACCATGCCCGAGAATGCCTTGCTGTGAGCTGCGATAGGACATCACAATAAGTAACACTGTTTTTTTTTATTGATTTTAATAAAAAAATATTCTGAAAATATTGAAGTTTTTTTTAACAAAAAAAATACACGTGATGGGGGGGGGTAGCTTACAACCTCACCACGTTTCACCAGGGGGGAGGGAAGGTGTAAAAAAGTGGCCTAAAAACCTCACGTGATTAATGGACGACCCCTATGTGGCAAGTAATAAACGCGAAGGAGTAACAGCAACAACGCAGTAGAGTATGAATGAGGATAGGTAGCGTGAAATTTAAATAAATGTTTTGATTACAAATTAGTCATTAAAAATGGATTACATTCAACTTGTGTATTTGTATAATTCAATTTGAAATATAAATATAAAATAAAATGGGAAATTTTTAAATGAAATTTTTTGAAATCTTTTTTTATTTATAAAGTACAATAAACTTTCAATACGAGAAGTAAAAAATACAGCAGCATATAAACAATGAAATATTTATACTTTGCATCATAGCGCATATCCAACGACCTGTCAAATTTTTGAAGCAATATGTCGCTGATGGCAAACAAGTTATGTTTACATTGAGAATGCATTGAAGTCAGTCCAGAAGTTTTTAGTTAAAAGCGTTTAATTGGAGTGTTTTGTAAGGAATTATTCATGTATTTTATTTAAGGAAGTGTTCAACTCGTCTTTTATTGAATTGTGCCGCAACGATATGTATTACTAATGCCGGTAACGTGCATAGTAGTGGGTTGTGGAAGTTGTGGAAATCGAGACCAAGTTAGCTTTCACTGTTTACCTGACGTAGTGAATTCTAAATATTTTCCTCATTTAAATGATTTATCGAGAAAACGGCGCCAAACATGGATATATAAAAGAAGAAAATTACTAGAAAATACAAGCGAAAATAGAATGGAATTATACTTTTTAAAAATCAAGAAAAATTATCAATAATTTTTACAATGATATCAATACATTCCAATTCCTTAATTTATGTATTTTTCATTATAATTACACATTAACGTTACATTAATTAATATTCTTATATTAGCTTCTTTAAATAATCACTCTGCATATTGATTGACAACAACAAAGACGCCTAACTACAATCCACGAAACACTCATTATACAGTCAAAGTTGAAAAAAACAAAGCCAAGCAAAACGCAAACGCAAACTCTTAACAAAGCACACAAAGTTTATATGAATCAAACAAATGTTTGCCCTCGACACCATATTGAATTCCGATTTTGTCACGTGGTTTGGATTGCCTAATAAGAATTGTATGCATTTTGATAAGTTATGACATTTTTAATACCATTTTTCATTTTACAATTAATATTTCAATAATTTCAGTATATTTTTTAGAATATTTTTGGCTGTATTATACTTTCATAAAGGTAATCGCTTTAAACTCATGTCTTATAAGGAACATTTGTATTCATGCAGAAATGCATCATATTTCCTATATTTTATATCTTATTCGATATTTTATAGGTTAAAGCAATCAGCTCTGCGAGCGATCATATAGCATACTTATACAGGGTGTTTCTAAAATAGGGTTCCAAACTTCTGCTGCGTTTATAACTCATTAAAATAAGCATTAACATGTGCTCTGCCATTTTCGTGTTTGAATATGACTCCATTTTATGAGTTGCAATAATGTTGTATACTTAAATTTTCCACTCACCACTTTTACTAATTAAACACTGCAAAGCTCAATTGACAGTTTATCAATAACTTAAATTGTTAAGCGTTGTGGCAACGTCAGTCTTTTATTTGCCATGGTAAACAGATTTTTGTAATTTTTGGCCTAATAACTTAAAGAGCAGAGTAATTTTCAAACTCAATTTACTCGAAAACCATTGGAAATATCGATTTGGACAAAGATAATATTTTTTACGTAGAATTGTTAAGATTTTATAAATCTGTAGAGAAAATTGTAAAAAAATTGAAATAAAAAAAATTACGGGCCGAAAACCCCCTTCACCAACCTAAATAGGACGCATATGATTTGTATGTCGAAAAACGGAATAGCCCATGTTATTTAACGTAAAAAGTTATGTAAGACCCATAAATTTGTTTCTATTTATTTGCGACTGTTTTGTCAATAACAGAATAAAAAACAGTTTTGTTTGAACCCTTTTAAGGGCATATAACTTCCTACGGGTGCGTTTTAGGGCACATGTTAATAGGAATTTTGGCTTATTTTAATGAGTTATAAACGCAGCAGAAGTTTGGAACCCTATTTTAGAAACACCCTGTATACATGACGAGAACTGCCAACTTACAAATAATAAACTCGGTATACTTGTGCGCTGTTGTCAAGTTCCTATTGAAACTCATGGCATTTATTTATGCATATTGGGTAAAAAATAATAATTGAAGGATGGAAATATATAATTATAAGTATTTTAAACTCGATTTTATTCAATATCTACAAGCGAGTATCTCAACCTACTTACTTTCTAGTCGTAAAGAATATTTTTCTTTGCATTGGCAGCAATGATTATTTAACACGGTAAGTGAAGCACCTGATCCTCTTTAAATTGATGTGATGCTTATGTTGGTTTAATTACGTTCATATCTTTTTTCCCAAAATATCGCAAGAAGTAAAAAATATTTCTGAGATCTGTTTACACTTTTTGTAAATTGGGCCACCCTGCGTCTTTTATAGATTTTGATAACCCCATGATAGACATTCTTATCTTGGATACAATGTGTTTTCAGGACTGTGAAAAATGAGAAAACATATAAGCTTAATCTCATGTTATACCAAAAAGTAAGTTCCCTTCAGCATACAGCTATGGGTCCACAAATAAGAGCAACATTAACTAAAGCAAATTATGTCGAATGGCCAAGGTTGACTTTATCCAAGCAACGCGCAAGGAATATTCACTATGATGTTTCAACTATAACAATAAAAGAAGAGAAATCTAAAAAAATTTTGGAATTTCCGATAATGTCTGATGAAGAAGAAGAGCCCGATAATAACAATATTGACGTTATGTATCACGTTGTTTCAGATATAGACAGTGACATGGACGCAGATTTAGCAGAGGATTCTGATTAGTGACTTGTATAATTTCATCTAGAAACTTATTTAATTTTTTTTTACGAATTTGGAAAATAAAATGTAGCGTGAAACAAAAAGGATTAGCCAGATGCTATTTTTTAAATTTATTTTTGCGTATAAATAATTTCCTACTTGGAAAAATTTGCAATTAAATTATTGTTGTGGAAAATATAACAGGTTTTTAAATACGATTGAACATTGTTCAATTTATTTCCATTAAAATTAATTAGTACATCAAGAATCGACATTGATATATTGTAATATTTTTTAAATGTGATGTCAGGTATTAAAATTGTTATTTTTAAAATGTGTATTAAATTCTGCTCAACATTATAAAGTTCGTTGTAGATAGAGAGCGCTCATGGGCGTAGCTAGGATTTTTGCTTGGGGTGGGCTCAGGGGTGCTGCAAGCTCTATGGAGACCTCAAAAAAAAAAAACGCAATCAATGACTTACTGATACCGATATAATATTTCAAAACCTACACACTCTTTCGTTTGATTCTAAGAAAAAAGCGACTTACCGATATGAGCAAGATGATATTATTGGATTTTGGTCAGAGATTCTTAAGACAAATATATGGGACCCATATTTTTTATTTTTGCCAAGTGCTCCCCTGAAATCTGCCTCTAAGAATAGTTTTTTTTTATATCTCAGAACCCCGCTGTACGAGAATCACTAAATTTGGTACACAGGGATTTTATGACATGTGAAATTTGATAATGCTACGCTTTTTGGCGGAGAATTCCCTTAAGACAATTTTTCGTGGACCCCCTTGTCTTTGGAGCCAAAAAAATTTGGACGCTTATTTAAATTTCTTAAAAATTATTAGTTTTTTCGTAAAACACAATATTTTTGAGAAAAAAGGCAAAATGTGATCGAATGCAACTTTGATTCACCATTTTTCTCGCAAATATTGCGTTTTACGAAAAAATATCAGTAGACAAAAAAGTTTCTAAATTCAATGGCTTTCTAGCAAACTAATAATATTTAGTAAATTTAAATATGTGACCAAATTTTTCCTCCAAAAAAGAGGGTCACTTGGCAAAACTAAAAATACGGATCTCTTAGAGTGACTTTTGACAGAGAAATATCCAAAAACTCATCATAAAAAATGAAAATGAGCATCACTTTCATTTTTTCGAAAAATTTTTAAAATCACCGTTATTTAGGGATTGAAAAGACAAAAAAAGTGAACAAATTAAGAATCATCAACAGTTGTAAAACCCCAAATATTTCTATGTTGTTATCAAAATAATATTTTTTCACATTATCTACAATTTTTGTATATTTGGGGATGATTTCACCCCTTGAGAGGGATGATTTGGGGGTATGGGAGTACTTATGTATAAATTATTCTAATGAATGTATTTCGAAACATTATTTTTTTCATGCATTATAATTATTTTATGTACTTTGAAGCCGATGGTTGAACTTAGGGGTGGTTTTACCCTCATTATTAACAGTTCAATTATCATGCATAAAAGAAAAAGAATTGTAACTTTTAATATATTTTGGCATTTTTAGGCGTTTAGGGGATGATTTCAGCCCTTTAGGGATGTGGGTTGATTTTCAATCCGGACAAGACCGTATCAAATACGAAATTAGATATTTCCACGTTTATAATATTATTTTGACAACAACATAGAAATATTTGGGGTTTTACAACTGTTGATGATTCTTAATTTGTTCACTTTTTTTGTCTTTTCAACCCCTAAATAAGGGTGATTTTCGAAAATTTTCGAAAAACTGAAAGTGATGATCATTTTCATTTTCCATTACGAGTATTTGGATATTTTTAGAATATTTTTAGGATTTTCAATGTCGCTTCTGTTAAAGTCTCAAAAACAGGCGAAAAAATGGCTTTTTTGCAGTCACTCTTTTTCTTAAGAATCTGGGACAAATTTTGTTGCATTAATTTCGGGACACCCGGTATAGTGGCTTTCTAGATGTATTTGCTGAATCAATTATGATGATGCTGCTGACAATCCGTAGCCTGCTATTATTCAAAATCTAGTTACGTGGCTTAATCAGCATCGCGTAAAATCTAATGGCTTTAGGTTAGAGTTTCTACTCTGAAGACTAAAATTATATTGTCTGTGCAAAAATCTTTAAAACTTACTTTTGTTACGTTCTTGATATGTCACGATGTGTGATTAAGTGATGTAACTTAAATTGTGGTCCTTACATGTCGTAATGTTTGTAAAAAGGTTCATTACACAGAGGTTATTATTACCCCCTTAACTGTCAGGAAAAAGTCAACATACACAAAGATAAATTTAAAATGTCTGGTTGATCCATGTAGTCAAGTAGAATTTAAAGTTACTTTTCATGAGCATAAAGTTTTTTTTTAATTTGTAGATATTGTTTGTAATGTTACTGTTCTTTTCCTTAGTTTAGAAAAATAACATTTATTTTTATTTTTTTGCCCAATGGTGCAAGACTTGTAAATGTATATAATTTTACCAGCAATAAAACCTCAGCAACCTGAAATTTCGTTGGCCATAATGTAATCAGTCCAAAATAAATTCGAAAATGACATTTGATCGACAGTATTGTAATGTGTAAAATAATAACACAGTTCAACATTTGATCTAGGGACAATCATCAGAAGTGACTATTGTATATAGGGGTTTTTTGGGTCGCTGATCACGAATCCGAGGTCGGTTAAGCTCCATCACATCAGGTTCAAGGTGATTTGAAGGTCAAATCAAGAAATAAACTCCAAAAAATCTGAAAAAATTCGTGCTTATGTTTTAGAGGTCACTGAACCCGAATCCGAGGTTTGTTTACCCCTACAATACACCCTAGAGGTCATTCAAGGTCATTTCAAGTTCATAAGTACAGTGAAACCTCCCTTAAGCGGACATCAACGGTCGAACTATTTTTGTCCGCCTAGAGAGGTGTCTGCTTAAAAGAGAGATGATAAAAAAGGTACAACATGATGTAAAAATAAATACAATATAAACATATAACTTAAACAAAAAATAACACAAATTTTAATATAACGCAAACATATAGTAGAGAGTACATACCTATATATTATTTAAAATAATCCGTTATTAACATTTATTTGATCATAGTTAATATATGAGAGTTTTCTATAACATGTTCTTGTAATAACATTAACGTTTCTAAACATTTACCATCACAGCAAAAACGTTCAAATCTTCAATACACTTTTGAGTTCCAGCATGTGTTAATATTGCCTTCTTCTAATACAATATCCACATCTTCGTCATCATCAAAATATTCGTTTTCCACGGTTTCCTTTTTTATAGTCATAATTTCTGTTGCATTAAAATCTTATTCTACATATAAATGTTTATCAAATAAAATAAAATCCTCTGGATCTACCAAGTCAGCACCTGTCTGTCTTACAAATCTAGAGAATGTAGTTATTTCGGTGTGTTATTTTCTACATCAAACTCTTCATCCCGTCAACAGCCGCATTTTCAGAATAACAATTTTTAATTGTATCAATACTTGCTGCCATGCTGAATTTATGAAATAAATCACATCTAAAATATTAGGTAATCGTTTTTCCCAATTGGGTAGCAGATTCTGTATTCTTCTTGTTCTGTCGCTCGTGTCCGTCCAAGAGAGGTTTGCTTCGTTTTTGGGAGTAAAATACGTTTTTTGAGGTCACTGAACGTGAATCCAAGGCTATTTAAACTCCATCACGTCAGGTTCAAGGTGATTTGAAGGGCAAATTGAGAAAAAGTTTTGTAAAAATTCAGAAAAGATACAGTAAAGTGATGTTGGATCGACTAAGTTCGAATTCGCTGTTATTTTCGTCTACACGGACTTACCTATTGTACCGAGGTCATTCAGAGGACGATTCATTTTGACCATGTTAGCGTATGGGATAGTCATATGCCAACTTTCTTAATCAGAATAGTAGAACGAAAGTAAACCATCAGAAAAAGAGACTATATCTCCATACAAACGTGTAGATAGTTATACGTAGACAGATGGAAACCCTTTGAAGACCTTTAATAACATGCAGATCAACTCAGTGACCCCGAAAACACTTCAATACACTTTTAAATTTTTTTACACAACTTTTTCTAAATTTAACCTTCAAATCATCTTGAACCTGACGTGATGGAGCTTAAACAACCTTGAATTCGCGTTCAGTGACCTCAAAAACATTCAGACGAATTTTTTCAAATTTTTCACACTGTTTTTAACTTTTCTGTCCAAAATACTTCATGAATGACCTTGAAATGGCCTCTAGGGTGTATCGTAGGGGTAAAGAATCCTCGGATTTGGGTTCAGTGACCTCTAAAACATAAGCATGACTTTTTTCAGATTTTTTGGAGGTCGTTTCTTGATTTGACATTCAAATCATCTTGAACCTGATGTGATGGAGCTTAACCGACCTAGGATTCGTGATCAGTGACTCAAAAAATCCCTATATAGTATAGTCACTTCTGACAATTTTCCCTAGATCAAATGTTGACCTGTGTAATCAACAGGAGTATTCCATATTTTTACATTTCTCTTAGTCTACTTTTTTATATCTTAGAGGGAAGAGAACTAAAATAATTTTCTGTTTATATTATAATTAGTGTCCCAGTGTATTTTATGCTTAATTTGAAGAGATTTAGATGGCAGAAACATGCAGATCTAAAAGGAGTTTTTTAATTGTTTTGACTGTATATGTAGAATCACAATTTGAGGGTAAATTATGTTTTTTACAGCAATTTCAAAATTATTTATTTATTTTTTTTTTTAATTTTTACAATCGTACAAATTTTATAAATTATATACACAATACATAAATTCATTATTTAGATTTATAAAAGTGAGGGATTTTTTTTTAAGTAAACTTAGTCAATTGGGCTTACCTACAAAGTTTTAGTGTTAAAATAAAATTTGAAATTCCTCAGTAATTTGGAAATGTGAAACAGAAAATTGCAGATGCTGTACATGTTGATGTGGGGCATAATTTAATGATATTGCTGAAAAAATAAAATAGTTACATTGTTAAACCATTTTTATAATTTTTTTTGTTTAATTACTATACAACTATTGGAAATAATAATCTTTTATCCATAAAAAAATTGTAAATTCTCAGTTGAAGGGATGGTGGTATGGTTTTTTAAATAATTACAGTTTTAAATATCTCTGCAGTAAAATAGCAACATGTTACTGCACAAATTAGTAGGCTTTAGATATTAAAATACAAATAGTTTGAAATAAATGGTAGGTAAGGTTTTTATATTAAAAAGTGATTTAATATCGATACCAATATACCCACATCTACACCACTGGTTCTTTTTTCTACACTACCGAAAAGTTTTGACCTATAATAGCTTGTAGTGCACCAGTAAGTTTTAGATTTTTCTTTCAACCATTCCAAAGTTATTAAAAAATTTCAAATTTTATGTTCCGACCTTGTAGGGCCACACCACCATAAATAAGCCCGATTGACTTCAGATAATTTTCATTATTTTCAATGTTTATTACTAGATCATGTTGTTTTTAATACATTTTCATGTCACCTTATTTTATTTTGAGGCATACTATTATGAACCACTCTGTATACAAATATTGATGATATGTTTTATTTATATGAGTATAAATTTAATAGAATGTGATATTTATAAAATTTTTGAGTATTTAAATGTGCAGCATATCAAATAAATTAGGTACAAATGCATTCTTTGTTCTTCATATAATATTAATATCCTTTCCTCCATCAGGCCCACCAAATCCTTGTAGCTGTGAGATGACATTCTATCAAGTACACAGGATCATATATACAGGGTGTTTCAATTAAAACTTCCCACCTGGAAAATATCGGAATTAAAAAAAAAACAAAGAACCTGAGACTGATTTTCTTTTCAAGGGGGGCACATGATGGCATAAGGTTTGGTGTCTTGGAAGCTACCTCTTAGGCAGGGGGTAAAATACCTTTAAACTTTAAATTGCATCCTATGTTGAGTGACAAGTTATTTTAAAACTTTTTCAATTCCACCCACGACGACACGATTTTTTAAATTTTGTGTTGGATATGACAATAAAATCAACACAAAGAATAAGACAAAATATCAATGAATGAAAGAATGTTATTTTATTAAGTGTCCAAATTGGTTCGCTTCCATACAATAATAAAATCTTTGCCTTTTTTTACTAAAAAACTGAAATTTAATACTTTTCAGTCAAAAGTAAAAAAAGTCAAAGCATAAAAAAGTTATGGTAAATTTTACCTCCCCTCCCCCTCAGTTTTGAAACGTATGTCGTGAAAATTTGTAAATTTTGTTTCAGTAGGGGACTGAGCATGTAAGAGTTAAGCTAGCTACCAAATTTCATAAATTTATCTCAACTGGTTTCGGAGTTATTTAGAAAAAATCATCATCAGAGTGGCCTCTTTAAGTGGCTACAACTTCCATAGGAAGAATTTTTGGACCCCCAAAGATCTTTTTCGACATAGAACACCCTGTAGAAATAGTGCCCCCTTATTTCGGGACATCCTGTATATTTTTCTGAATTGTAATAGTACCTACTATTAATAGTAGTAAGTATCAAGTATACACGGTGTTTCAGATAACATGGGCCAATGCTCATAATTCATATCAACATGGGACCGATTTCGCTTCGTTCCTTAGCTACAGATTGTCAGTTATAAAATATGTTTTTTTCCAAAAGTTTAGATTTCCACTTGAGGGAATTAAATGAAATTTGGACAACTAACTGTGGTTACAACCGAATACACATTCCTAGGTATTATTATGTTGAACATGAATTGCAAGAGAGGACTTACTTGCAAGCCCTTCGTTTTAATAAAAAAAATTGGTTCTCCGTTGAGATTTCTAATTTATAATTACATGGCTTAAACTCTAGCTCAATTTTGATCAAAGTTGACTTACTATTTTTTCGTTTTCTCTCGAGTTTTCGGTATTTTAAATGTAATATTAAAATAAACAATTATTATTATTTATTCATCTAGAATTAATTATGAATTGTAAACGTACCTACAATAAATAACTCGATACACATAATATAACATTTTATAGGAAATGTTGAAAGTATCCACCTTCAGCTCGAATACAACCCCGAATTCATTTTTTGATGGTCTTTCTAATTCGTCGAAATATCCCTACATCTCGGCGAATTAAAGCGAATGTGTCCGATATACGCTGCCAAAGGTCTTCCCTTGAAGTGCCAGGAGTTTTATAAACAAGCTCTTTCACATGTCCCTAGAGGTAGAAATCTATGGGTGTTATATCTGGGGAACGAGGCGGCCACGCAATTGGACCACCTCTACCAATCCAGTGGTTTCCAAAAATATCGTTCAGATGTTGAAACTGGAAATTTTATGATTTAATAAATATTCACACTTCGTTTTACAATAAACTATAAAAATCACTTCAAGATTTCAAGATTGAATGCACATGACTTGCTAAAAAAAAAGAAAACAAAACTGTATATGTAATGTCATGGTTTCATTCTCTAATTGCAACTTAATTCGCAGCGACCAGGTCTTGTTACAAAATGTCCTCTGTTCATTTAACTACAGGTGAATACTAATTAAGTAATGATCTATTATGATTTTTTATACATACATAGCATTATAATTTTTGTGTCATGGGTATATTGACTAACTGAAATCCGTGATCACCACAGATTCCATCAAAACTGTTTGTGAATTCATCAAAGATCAGCCAAAATCTTAATTGAAATTCATGGAATTGCAATCACAAAAACATTAATTTATTGCATTTAGGCTACTGAAAAGTGTGTGTATGGTTTGTTCCGCATAATTTGACTGACAACCAAAACTGAATTGCTCAGAATTCAACAGTCGGAGGACATCATGAAGGAGGCCAAAAAAGGCAAAAATTTCCTTTACAACATTGGGACGTGATGAAACGTGGTGTTTTCAATATGACCCAGAAATCAAGCATTAAAGTACAGAGTGGAAGGCGCCAAAACCCAAAAAGTTGGAGATAGTCAAAAGTGAAAACAATGTTGATTTTTAAAAATTATTGATACATATAAGTGATAAGAGTTTATCTTATTTACTTAAGAATTTTAAAATGTCGAGTCATGATACTTTATCTTACAATAAACAACTAATTATTAAAATTGAATCAGTTTAAATGCCCATGACATGCTAAAAAAAAGATAACAAAAGATAACTTAATAAAATGAATTAATTCCTTTATTGCAATTTCATTCACAGAGAAAAAATACCAGGTGCTGTCTGTATAAAATGTCCTCCATTCATTTAACTACAGGTGAATAGTAAATTCATTTTTATTTTATTATGTATTTGAACATAAATAAATGAAAATAAAGGATAAATTATGTTTTTTTGTACATAATATTATAATGTTTTTCCTTATAGGTTCTCAGGAGCCTCCCAGAGTTGAAGGTCTATTGAGACTTTATTCCATGAAGTTTTGTCCTTTTGCCCAAAGGACTAGATTAGTTCTAAATGCAAAAGGAATTCCTCATGATATTGTGAATATAAATTTGATCAAAAAACCTGAATGGTACTTTAAAATTCATCCAGAAGGTAAATTTTTTTATACTGCACTATTATTGTTCATAGACTATTTTTAAATATTACGATTTTATGAATTGGTTATATTTATCTTAATATATTTTTTAAATTAATGAATTTATAAAAGAATGTGTACATATACAGGGTCTCTCAGAATCACGTGTAAAAGGGAAGACCACAGATTCATGGACTCAAGATAGGCAGATTTAGGCTAATTCACCTATATCCGAAATCATTTCATTTGGCCGCTATAGTAGGATCATATTCGATGCAAAGTAATAAATCATTGCCTCTCAAGGGAACCAATGAAGTACGCTTTTAAGGGTTTTACAAATTGAATAATTTCTTTATACATTATGAAGGGACGAGGGGATTAGTTCAGGTCTGGCACTCTTGTTCCTACAAAAATTCCTTTATTCTCATAAACTATTTATTTTAAATGTAATTTATTATAAATCCAATTTGTTTCCTAAATTCCACATATGTACTACATTTTAACTCTGTACGCGCCACTGTTGTTTACTTGTTTTTTGGAAGCGCTCTCTAATTGACGGCAAAGCTCGCCAGGTTAGTATTTGACGTATAACCGACGAGTTCGTACACTCGATGCACCTGGGCGACTACAGCTACTACCAGAACACAGTGCGTATGCAGCGGTATTTCAGATTTTACATTGAATTTCATTTTAAATTTGAAATGATTTATCTTACGCCTCCTAAAAATGATGACACAATTTTCCTTTGATAAAAGACCGACAACTTTTTGCTCTACTTTGCATCGAATACGATCCTACTATAGGTAGCCTCAAAGATCGTGAAAATTTTTTGGATTTTGTAAATAACTCGAATACGTATTATTCGATTTTGATTATTTTTGGGATGTGAACTTTTGCTTTTAATCTACATATTTAGGTTTTATAAAGTGTTCACAACTTTTTCCTCTTTCTGGCAATAATGATAACTATTTTTTATTTGAGAGGTGATACCATTTGGAAGTATTTGGGCCTCTTGTAGAATGTTGATTAAATTAGTGGTTTGGGTCAAAAAAATATTTTTTAAATGTATGCATTCTCTTGTAATTAAATCATTGTACCTGCCAATTCAGTTTTACTAGAAGCGGAATAATAAATATTCACAATGAACATGTGTATGCTCAAGAAAATCCACATGCTCTCAAAGTGAAATATTATCTGAATGAATTTCGCATCAGTGTTTGGTCTGGGATCATTGATAGCATTATTATTGGCTCTGTTATTCTACCCAATAGACTGAATGGGGAAATTTATTTAGAATTTTTGCAAAACCCGAGTTATTGATGTGCCGTTATTAATCAGAGCTAACATGTGGTTTATGCATGATGGTGTCCACCACATTTCACTGTAAATGTCCGGCAGTATCTGAACCAAAGATTCCCTCGTTGATGGGTCGGTAGAGGGATAATTCTGTTATCAGGCCTGTACGTTCACCAGACTTAACACCTTGCGACTGTTATGTGTGGAGCACTCTGAAAACAACAGTACATGCTTCCACATCTAACACTGATTAAGAGTTGTGAAGGCATATGCAAAACACCATAAATGTTTTTAAAAATAGCCCTTAAGAACTGCAAAGGGTGTCCTTTAACTTTCTTCGCCGAATTAACCTTTGTTGTAGAAACAATGGTGGTCATTTTGAACAGTTATTATAATAAGTTGTACTAAATTTAATAACATCAACTTTGTTACTTTTATCTCCAGCATTTTTTATTCTATTTGATTGTTTTTATGAATTATTTTAATAAAATTAGGCATGTAAATAACTCTTAATTCGTCATATGTGTGTATCCATATCGAAAAATTAAGTAACGTCTGGTATATCTTATCGTAGTAAACACTCATTAAGAATGGCCAATTAATATGACTTAAAGATCAAACTGAAATTGCAGTCAACCTAGAAAATTCAATGATTACTAGCACTTTGTATTGTAATATGGCTCGCAAGATAACGTAGATATTTAAAAAATATTTTTTTGTATCCAAACCGCTCATTTACTCAAAATTCTATAAGAGGCCCAAAAACTTCCAAATACTATCACCTATCAAATAAAAAATAGTTGTCGTTATTGTCAGAAAGAGGAAAAAGTTTTGAAGGGTTATCACCATACATCAATTTTGTAGTTGTGAGTTTTAAAAAACACTATGACACCAAAATTTGTAGATTGAAAGCAGAAGTCCACACCCCAAAAGTAATCACAATCGATTAATACATATTTGAGTTATTTTTGAGGCCATCCCGCTGCTAAATGAAGCGATTTCAGATATAGGTGAATTAATCTAAATCTACCTATTTTAAGTCCATTTTTCTGGGACTCCCTGTATAAATAATAGAAAAATAATCTGATACTAGCCATTTATTTAAACTGTTAAATATTTCTTGAAAACATAATTTGTGACTATGTAGTTAAATATTTCTTTCACATGTAGGAAAAGTACCAGCTCTGCTTGATGGATCAAAGGTTATTGTTGAAAGTCTCGACATAAGTGATTATCTCGATGAGAAATATCCTGAAAACCCTCTTTATCCTGTAAAGCCTGAATTGAAGAAACGTGACAAGGATTTAATAAACAAGATCGGAGCTGTAACTCAGGTTTTTGGTCAATGCGTCTTTACTGATATGAAAAAGACTCCAGAGGAGTGGTTAAAAGATTTTTTAGTTCCATTGCAAGATTTTGAAGATGCACTAGCTCAAAGAGGAACACCATTTTTTGGTGGAGAAAAACCAGAAATGGTATGTTACAAAAAGAAAATAACATTTTTCTACATTTTCATTTTATATTTTAGGTCGACTATATGCTGTGGCCCTGGGCAGAAAAGACAGAATGTATAGAAATAAAACAGGGAACGAAATTACCAGTGAAGGATGATCAAATACCACTTCTTCGGAAATGGAGAAAAACTATGCGTGATTATCCTATTGTCAAAGAAATATACACTCCTCCAGAAGTATTTTGGAAAGTGGCTGAATGTAAATTAACCGGAACTGAACCCAAGTATGATGACTTATAAGATGCACATATCACAGTACATGTATAAAAATATTTATGCTATACAATTTTTAATTTTTAATTACCTAATATTTTTAGAATTACTTTATGTTACATTTTTGTAATAAAATATTAATTTTAATAAGACAGTAATAAGGCTTTAACTAGTATAATTTTTATATACTATGTTTCTCAAATATGTTTTACAAATATACTTTTATTGACGAAAACAGTAAGTATATTTAAACAACATCCAAATTAATTTAATGTTAACCCAGTGTTTCAACGGAATACAGATTTTCGATGTGACAGAGGCAGATGAGTGAAGTGGTCTAATATGCAACGGGAACACAAAGGAGGAGGGCCCCTAAGGCCGGTATTTGGCCTAATATATTTTTGGCTGAAAAAATCGGAAAAATTTTTTTTTGATACCTACCTGCTAGCAATATTAAATAATTGTTTTCACCCTAAACGGACCAACCCCCTCTCCCTCTTTTCCCCCTCCACCCCCTTAAATGCCGGGGAAACCATCGTTTACTAGAGGAATCTTTAAAGAGATGCGAAAGTCATTCAATTCCTATGAATCTTACATATGAAGAGTTTTTTTGGGTCACTGATCACGAATCTGGTCTCAGAATCACGAAATTCAAAATGGCAGATCCAATATGGCGGACAAGAAAATTGAAATGACTTCAAAATACATGAATTGTTTTGTAAAGGGGTTTTTTGGATCTATGATTACGAATCTGGACTCTAAATCACGAAATTCAATATGGCGGGCAAAAAAATTAAAATGTCTTTAAAATGCATAAATTTTTGTGTAGTGTGGTTTTTTGGGTCTCTGATTACGAATCTGAAGGCAGAATTACGACATTCAAAATGACGTATTCCATATGGCAGACAAAAAAATTTAAAAAAATCTTCATAATTCTCAAATATTTGTTTATAGAAACTTTCTTGGATCACTGATTACAATTATGAATTCAGAATCACGAAATTCAAAGTGGCTAATGAAATATGCACAAACATGTATGTATAATTATTGATTTTTTCTTTTTCATTTTATTCAATGTAAATGTGTCATCTCATTTAAGGGGGGTGGAGGGGGAAAGGAGGGTGAGGGGGTTGGTCGGTTTAGAGTGGAAACGATTCAGTATTGCTAGTAGGTACTAAAAAAAATTTTTCAGATTTTTTTAGCCAAAAATAAATTAACACAAAAACCAGCCTTAGGGGCCCTCCTCCTTTACTTGCTCGATCTTTTCGTGTATGTTGGTAGTAGAATTATTGTTTGGTTGTTTAATAGAGAGGTTTGCAATTAAATAAACGATATAGTGTGCACCCAGAAGTAACATAAGCATTGCTGGTAAGTAATTTAGGACAAAGCATGTGTATATTTATATGCAGTTGTAAAATATTTCAAACATACTCAAGTTCAAATTCAATGAAATGAAAAACAAAACATAAATTAAACAAGTAAACTACAAAAAAAAATGGATATTGCAAATTTGAAACAAATGAATTTAAATGAAATGAATTTATTTTTTATTGCTAACACAAATTATACTAATACATCCAAAAATTTGCTAGAACTGGAATAATGACTCAAAGTAAATCAAAATTTTAATTAAATACTAGTGTTCTTTACTATATATCTGTGAGTGAAATATGGTGCTTCTACATTACTAAGGCTGCATTAAGTAAAAAATCCAACCTGAGCACCCGTCTTATTATTATATTCAAAATCTGAACAATTGACTTAACAGTTGATCAATCACACGGTACAATCGCATCAGGCACCTAACAACTTTGATTCGTCCAACCATTCACTTAACGCAGCCTAAGAGAAATTGTAGAGAAGAATTACCGGAACCTAAAAATTGTACCTATGAGGATATCCAGAGAACAGTTTGACACACCACTGGATCAAGTAAGCCTTAAAATTGCCAAAAACAATAATTAGTACTATATTTCATTATAAAATGAGAATTCCGGCCAGAATAAAATTGGAAACGTCGTATTTGGAACAGAAAATAGATGTATAATTAAAAAAAATATTTTGTCACTTTCCAATTTTATATCTGGAGTATGCAGTGCTACATATTTATGAAGCTCCCAAGAAATATATAGTAAGTTAAAGTTAAAAAATATGTATGTCTAGACTTGTTTATTTGGTTACAGATAACAAAAGACTAATTTTTAATTGCACTGTAACTTGAAGAAAATTTGTGATGTAGTTTTTATGCGGAAAGTCTTTATTGCTATTTGTGATTAATTTAACTGTTGATATCTAGTGATAATCTGAGAACGGAAATAATATAAAAAGGCTAAATGGTGCTAGAGCTTTCATTACCTATTAGTAAACATTGACATTTCTTACATATTTTGTAAATTTAAATAAATATATATGATAATAGTTTCAGTATTTTATTGTCCAATAAATATTATGTAATTTATAGATTGCTGATTATAAATATAAAGTTATATTGTACCAACTCATTTAAATAATTTATATAAAAATTATTTCGGAGCAATTTAAATTTACCGCCCATTTTATTTTTGTATATCAATAAGAGATGGCAAAACCTGTTTCGTCCGTAAAAGACTTTAAATTGTTTCCCCTGCCCTGCCCCTCACTACACCTTTGATGAACTATAATAAGTGTTAGAATTTGAAAATTAATTTAAAAAAAAAAATACGTGTTTCTGTCGGGGGGTGTTCCAGTTGTTTAAATTTGTAGTATTTAAAGAGTAGAACAGTAGAAGAACACTTCAGGAGTAGCAATTGGAAAGCAGCAATAAAAATCAACTCGCTAGTCATGGAGACTAGTCTCCATGTCGCTAGTGTTCAAAATTTCAAGGTCAATCTGACAACCTGTTTCTGTTTTTTTGTTAGATTAGTATTAGTATTGGTTGCCACTATCGGAAGCTAATAAATACATGAATTGTAATTTAATTCGCAAGAAAAATTCAGTGTCATTTATATAAAATGTCCTCCGCCCATTTAACCATAGGTGAATAGTAAAATAGTTATAGGTTATGATTTTTTATACATAATATAATTTTTTCTGTTAGGTTCTCAGGAGCCTCCCAGAGTTGAAAGTTTGTTAAGACTTTATTCCATGAAGTTTTGTCCTTTTGCCCAAAGGACTAGATTAATTCTAAATGCAAAAGGAATTCCCCATGATATCGTGAATATAAACTTGATCAATAAACCAGAATGGTACTTTAAAATTAATGCAGAAGGTAAAAAGAACTATATTTTTACACAAGCTATTAATTATATAAAAATAATTGGACACTGGTAATTAAAAAAGAAAATTGGTAATTATTTACTTTAGTGGCACCCTCTCCAATTTTCACAAAATTTTGTCTACCCCCCTATTTTCGATGGTGCTGAACACGAATCTGCAGTTTTTTTGTGCGGTCGAACCCAGTTTTCGAGAAAAATTTTTTTCAAAATTCTAACCTGGATATTTCAGATAACATTACGTAGTGTATATTTTATGTAGCTTTCAGAACATCTGTTATGAACAATTATACTTTTCACGAAACACATTTTCGTAAATTTCAAGTAAAAAATAATGTATTTAATAAATAAAAATTTTGTAGTTTGAATCCGCCATTTGTAATTCGTGATGACGACAACATTGAGTTCCCCCACTCTCATTCATCTCTGTTCATCCCACATAAAGTTACTATTATTTTATTTATTAAATACATATTTTTTTTAGTTCAAATTTGGGAAAATGTGTTTCTTAAACAATGTTGATTGTTTATTACAGATGTTCTGAAAGCTACATAAAATATACAGAGTTCTACGTAGTGTTATCTGAAATATTTAGTTTAGCATTTTGAAAAATTTTTTTCCCAAAAACTGGGTTCGACCGCACAAAAAAAACTTCAGATTCGTGTTCAGCATCATCGAAAATAGGGGGGTAGACAAAATTTTGTGAAAATTGGAGAGGGTGCCACTATAGTAAATAATTACCAAAAAATTAAAGTATGCTATAGTAGGATCGTATTCGATGCAAAGTAGAGCAAAAAGTTGTCGGTCTTTTATCAAAGGAAAATCGTGTCATCATTTTTAGGAGGCGTAAGGTGAATCATTTCAAATTTAAAATGAAATTCAATGTTAAATCTGAAATACCGCATCATACCGATTGTGTTCTCTTAGTAGCTGTAGTCGTCCCGGTGCATCGAGTGTACGAAGTGGTCGGTTATAAGTTAAATACTAGCATGGCGAGCTTGATTGTAAAACAGAGAGTGCTTCCAAAAAACAAGTAAACAACAGTGGCGCGTACAGAGGTAAAATGTTGTACATATGTGGAAATTAAAAAACAAATTGGATTTATAATAAATTACATTTAAAATAAATAGTTTATGAGAATAAACAAATTTTTGTAGGAACAAGGTCGCCAGACGTGAACTGATCCCTTCGTCCCTTCATAATGTATAAACAAATTATTCAATTTCTAAAACCCTTAAAAGCGAATGTCACTGAATCCCTTGGCAGGCAATGATTTATTACTTTGCATCGAATATGATCCTACTATAGTCAGATAGTCAGATATAATTTGTATCCAAATATTTTTTTCATATGTAGGGAAAGTACCAGCTTTGCTTGATGGGTCAAAGATTATTATTGAAAGTCTTGACATATGTGATTATCTCGATGAGAAATACCCCATAAACCCCCTGTATCCTGCGGAACCTGAATTGAAGAAACGCGACAAGGATTTAATAACCAAGATCGGATCTGTAACTCAGGTTTTTGCTGATTGCGTCTTTACTAACAAAGAAAAGACTCCAGAGGAGTGGTTAAAAGATTTTTTAATTCCACTGCAAGATTTTGAAGATGCACTAGCTCAAAGAGGAACACCCTTTTTTGGTGGAGAAAAACCAGGAATGGTATGTTTCAAAATAAAAAACCGTAACATTTTTCAATACTTTTATTTTATATTTTAGGTTGATTATATGCTGTGGCCTTGGGCAGAAAGGGCTGGTTGTATAGCGATAAAGCTAGGAACAAAATTACCAGTGAAAGATGATCAAATACCACTTCTTAGGAAATGGAGAAAAACTATGCGTGATTATCCTATAGTTGCTGAAATATACACTTCTCCAGAAATATTTTGGAAATTGGTCGAATCTAAACTTAAAGGCACTGAACCCAAGTATGATGAGTTATAAGATGCACATGTCACAGTAGATCTATAAAAATATTTACGCTATCGCATATACATTTTTTAAATACTCAATATTTTTAGAATTACTTTACTTGTTTTAATTACGTTATGTTGCATTTCCATAATAAAGTATTAAATTTAACAGGAATTAGTATTCTATAAAAAAAACTAAAGTATCAAGAAATAATTAATATGACGGATGGTCTTGAAAATTTGAGGCGAGAGAATGTCTGGTTCTAGCAAAGCTAGTTTTAATTGTAGATTTCGATCAATGTCAATTTTGGAATGAAATGTATTTTTATTACAAAAATTATATTAAAATTTCCATAAATATGCTAGAACTGGAATAGTAAATGAAATAAAATGAGATATCTTCATGTACACCATAGCTGTTTCGTGTACCACCGTGAGAAAACGTGGTTTTAGATAAATCATTTTCTATACACGAAAATAAAATTTATTAAGGATCTGTGTGTTTCAGAAGCAGGCAGTTTTTTGTAACTTGAATATACAGGATGTTCCACATAAGAACCGACGCAGAGCAGGGGCATGTAGGGGAACCCAAAATATGGTGATTTAATGCAACTTACCTTTATACTAAGCTGCACCCCTGAGAAGTTATAGGCCTTGAATGTGGGGTTTAAAATTTCAAAAATTGCAATATCTCTGTTATACTTGAACTTTGAAAAACCAAATTTGGTACACGATGTGAGTGTACCAAGAGCATTAATCGAAAGTAAGTAGAGTTCAGCTGAAGCATTTTAAAGGGTCGATAAGGGATGATACACCATTAAAAATATGAGAGTTTTTCAACCCGTTGGCGGACTTAAAAAATTGTTACTTTATTTTATGGGGAATTTAATTCTAAAACTTCTTACTTTTGTTAGTTTTCAGAAAACTTTATCGTTTTCAACAAAACTACGAGTAACTAATAATATGTTTTGTAGTTGTGTTATTTAAAATCATCAAAAATTCAAAAGTTGGCTTCAAAAGCTAAGTTGGAAACAATTAGCAGTTATTGGATAGGGTAGACCTCAATTTTCAAGGAAGAATAAATTTATGGCCGAGTTAAGTTGTTTCTTTTTCTATTAAATTATTCTTATTATTAGTTATTTTTGTTTTCCTTGAAAACGATAAACTTTTTTGAAAATTAATAAGGCTAAGAAAAGTTTTAGAATTAAATTCCCCATAAAATAATGTAATTTTTTAAGTCCACCAACGGATTAAAAATTTCTATTACATACATTTTAATGGTGCATCAACCCTTTAAAATGCTTTATTTGAACTCTACTTACTGTCGATTAATGCTCGTAGTAGACTCACCGTGTACCAAATTTGGTTTTTCTAACATCACTGAGATTGATTTTTTTCGAAATTTGAAACTCCACTTTCAAGGCCTATGATTTCTCAGGGGGTGCAGCTTAGTATAAAGGTAAGTTGCATTAAATCACTATATTTTGAGTTCCCCTACATGCCCCCGCTCTGTCGGTTCTTACATAAAACACCCTGTATAGTGTAAAAGAAATTTTAACTGTAACATCGTTTAAATAAACCAAATTTATAATTAATCTGTTTACTAATAAGTTGGTGACAGTTTTTTCTATGAACCATTGGATAAACTCTGTAAACTGACCATTAGCCACCTTCTATAAATTTATGGACTGTGGACAAAAACCAAGTTCTATTGCAGGTATATAGGTGGGTATATTATTACTTTTTGAAAAAGTTATGGCCAATATGATTTACAAAATATTGTTGATGTCTTGTACGTATGTCAAAAACAAATGACAATTTTGAAGCCCTGAATTTATAGCACCATTTATCAAAACACTCTGTATATCCAATTATTTATATATTAAAAAAAACTACTACATATTGCCAGATCGAAAAAGTTATTTGATTAATAATTATTATTTTTTATATACAGGGTGTTTCATTTCTGGTGTGCCATACGAACACAGATGATAGAGAAAGTAATTTTGAGAAAAAAGGTCATATCGAGTTATGTCCAAAAACGCCCCTCTTTTGCGCTACGCCCCTTTAATTAATTACAATATCTCGAAAATACTACAAAGTAAATTGATAAAATTTTATAAAGTAGGTACCACTTATTCTGAGGAATTACTTTATCTAAACCAAACTGACACATTGTTTTCAGGGGCGTCCCTACGGGGGGCAAACCAAGGTTCAAAATCCGTAACTATTTTTATTTGTCAAATTCATAATTCTTTTTTCGAAAATCGAAATCCTTGACCATGTGTTTCATGTAGGGAAAATAGAATTCTAGGTTCTTTATAATTTTTAATTTTCAGTGAAGCATAAGAAGTTAAAATTGACTTTTTCTGGAAAACCGTTACAGATATCGTAATGAAAGAAATATATTTTTTTTATGTAGAAATGCTCACGGATTTCGATTTTCGAAAAACAAATTACGAATTTGACAAATATAAAAAGTTACGGATTTTGAACCTTGACTTGCCTCCCGTAGGGACGCCCCTGAAAACAATGTGTCAATTTGGTTTAGATAAAGTAATTTTTCTTAATAAATGGTATCTGTATAAAATTTTATCATTTTATCAATTTATTTCAAAGCATTTTCGAGATATTGTAATAAAATTGTGTCTTTATAGCCCTCTTATAAAGTGACGTAGCGCCACAGGGGGGCGTTTTCGGACACATGTGGATATAAACTTTTTTGCTCAAAATTACTTTATCATCTGAGTTCGTTCGGCACACCAGAAATGAAACACCCTATATATTCGTACATATATTTTGTATCACTCTCCTATATACATAACGAAAATAAATTCTAAAAAATATGTTAAAGTTCTAAAACATATTTCTACCTAGCAATTGATATATTCGTTGACGTAAATTCCAATAATAAATTATCATATCTCATTTTTGAAGTCCCGCCACTTCACTTGAAACTAAGCATGCGCAGTATGGCTCATAACCATGCCTTTTACAACTTTCGCAATGTTTCTCATCCTTCCCCTTGCCTCATTCATTAATCTTTTATCGATGGGTAGGTAAAGTGTATATTGTTTTAAATTCTTCTAAGTGCAATCTGTGCGCCATGGAGTTCTAGCAACTTTAAAGTTTGCACACTTTGTGTGCCAGTACAACTATTAAATATGGGGTAAGTACTTTTTTTATCACCTACTTTATATTTTAAGTAAAGCTAAAGTTGATCGGACGGGACTTACGTCAGCCATATTCGTTCGCAACATATTGAATATCATTTTTGTTGTTATTTTATCGTATTTTTTATTACAAATAGATATCCACAATAACTACTTATAGGTTATATATATACGCTGAATATAAATATACACATAGGTACAAGAGTAAATAAAATAAATACGTAATTAATAATGGAATTTAAATCTTATTGACATAATATCCCGCTATACCCACTTATATGGTTGGTTTAAAAAAGTATTAGTCCTAACTTAGCCTTAAGTTAACCACAGAGCAGGTACAGTATTGTATATGACTTGACCTTAATCTTAGTCCTAAAAATTTAAATGTACAAAATGTAATGTATAGAACTAGGGCAAGGTTAAGATTTTTATAAACCGATACATTACATTCTGTACATTTATCTTTTTAGGACTAAGATTAAGGTTAAGTTACGGCTAAGTTAGGACTAATACTTTTTTATAAACCAACCAATAATTGTTTACTTATTATTTAATTACCAATTTATTTTCATATCTAATTATTCAAACGACTAGTCGATAATATAAATTTTTGTTGAATTAGAAATAGGTAACTTTGTAATTAAAAAATGGTGCTCTTTTTTGTGCGCAATGGAAACAGTTACAGTTACTCATAGATCTTACAGATAATTACAAGAAAGGTAAAGTGTAAAGGTACTTATTATATTACTCGTAGAATTATAGGAATATTACGTGTAGTAAGTACAATTCATATTTACCAGGTCGTTCAAGGAAAGCTTATTTTCACGTAAATTATTTTGAAAACTATTAATTTTGTACATGCACATATTATGCGAATAACAGATCACCGTCGATTTTTGTTGCGAGGCAGTAGATACACATTTTTTATAAATTAATCTCATTTGCATTAACATAATCAACTAAAAACTTTAAATAACAATGAAGGTGAAATGATACATACATACCTACATTATTTTAAATAATAACTAGTTCAGTTTTTAACAGTGCATTAGGTACTCTTTAAATTTGAAGTATCAGATGAAGAAACATGTAGTTACTTTAAAATTTGATGTTTTTAATATTATGGAAAATTAACAGTTCTAAATATTATTCAAGTAGAAACGTCTATTATAGATCATAAATTTATAAAGTATAGTACCTATTTACAAACATACTGAGTATCTACCAGCAATAAAAATATACAGGGTGTCCCGCAAAAGAACCGACACAGGGCAGGTGCATTTTCAAAATATTGTAATTTAACCAAACATACTTATATACAAAGTTGCACCCCTGGGGAGTTATTAGCCCCCAAAGTGGGACCCTAAATTTCGAAAAAAATTAATATCTCTGCAACACTTTACCGCAGAAGAACCAAATTTGGTACATGATTTAGGTTTATTACTGGTCTTCTTTGACTATGATTTAAAGTTAATTGAAGCAAGGTGTTCATTGGGGATGATTCACCCCTCAAATTGTTCAAAACTTTTTTTCCATTGACCGAATTGAAAAATAGTAATATTAATTCACAGCAGAATTGAATTTAAATTTTTTTTTATTCTTGTTAAATTTAAAAAAAAACTGGTTTTCAAGAAAACCCGTATTAACTGACACAAGATTTTAATAGTGTTCATTAGAAAATAATCAAAAAGTCAGTAGTGGGCAATGAATTTATCTTTCAAACTTGTCAGTTAAGTAGTAGTAAAATTATTCTATTTCAACAATAATTGTTCTTCTTCTACAGTTTCCTTCGCAGAAACCCAGCACAAGTAGCATATGAACTTGTTCGCTAAATGTAAATTTTCCAGCCATTTTCAGCAACAATCAGAGGCAATTAATTGCTAAAATAAAATAATTTTATTACTAGGTAACTGACAAGTTTGAAAGAAATTCATTGCCTACTACTGACTTTTTGATTATTTTCTAATGAACCTTGTTAAAACGTTGTATCAGTTAATACTGGTTTTCTTGAAAACCAGTTTTTTTAAATTTAGAGTAAAAAAAAATTAAATTAAATTATTCTGCTCTGAATTAATATTACTATTTTTCAATTCGGTCAATGAAAAAAAAGTTCTGAACAATTTTAGGGATGAGTCATCCTCAATGAACACCTTGTAGTGCTTCAATTAAGTTTAAATCATAGTCAAAGAAGACCAATAATAAACCTAAATCGTGTACCAAAATTTGGTTCTTCTACGGTAAAGTGTTGCAGAGATATATTTTTTTTTTCGAAATTTAGGGCGCCACTTTGGGGGCTAATAACAACAACAGCTTTGTATATAGGTAAGTCTGGTTAATTTACAATATTTTGGACACCCTACATGCACCTGCCCTATGTCGGTTCTTATGCGGTACACCCTGTATGTAGGTACTTTAATACGTAGATAAACGATATCTTTCTTATTGTCATTAATTTAAGTGAGTAATATCCCCTTTATTTAAATATCTTCCAAATACCTCCTAAATTTCGTGAATTTCTTTGAGTTATCTCCGTTGAAAGTACCTAGGTATTCATCAAATTTGATGTGTCACAGTTTTAATACATTTAAAAATATAATCATAGAATAAATAAATAAAATAGTCATCTCGCATTTACATAAGTACATACAATTTTGAATGATCGATATTAAAATGTATTTGTATTATTTTCCTAAATTTGATTAAAAATTATCTGTGGTTATTGGCGTTTACAGTTTGAATGTGATAAAATTAATATTACATCTGAGACTCAAATCCAATGTTATCCATCAAGTAGGGTATCGAATTGCAATTAAATTTTGCCATATAACAGTTCTTTTTTTTCGTGTTCTTATAAGGTGTGATCTAATAGGTAGTTAGGTAGTTTAAATATAAAAAATTATAATACTGACTGAACACATGAATACTATTATTACATTAAGCTAGAAATATTTTAATATTATTAACTATACATTTAGTAATTTACGACTTCTATTGAGGCACTGTCAAGAAAATGTAACCAATTTTTGCACGCATCACTTGACAAAATCGTAGATTACAAAACTGGTTCATTAAAAAAAGGAGTTTAAATAGTACACCACGTGATGGACGAATGATTCGTCTCAATAATCACTAAAGTTACGACAAACTACGTAATGGACTAATTTAATCATTTCATCGTGTTAATCAATTTTTATTAGACAACAAACAGAAGAATCTGAACAAATATTGTATAATACATTGCTTCCTCTCCCGATAAGTCTGTAGTAAGATGAATCTATTTTTTCCATTTGCTGCATTATAATATATCATCGTCAACGTTATATTGACGAGTTCTTACGTCAATTTTGAAGTACATTGTTTACGGTCTCGATAAAAAATGAAGGATTAATCCTAATTTTCACATTTCACCAAATATTCCAAGTTTTCTTCAAGGGTCTGAGGGAACCCAAATTACTTTCCATAAGAAGTAGAAGGCGCGAAAAATAACATTTTTGACTATATTTCGGAAGTTTTTTTTACAAAACTCCTAGCCTCCCCAAACACCGCAAGCCGCAGCAGACAACACCGTCAGTGGTCGATGCTGTTGGCAGAGCAGCCGCCGACACCGCGCTACCAAAATAGAAAATTCACGTCGGTTTCGATTTCCGGAAACCGAAAAGGTACGGAAGTTACTGAGGAATTAAGACAGAATTAGAGTACCATGTAGACTGCAAGTCGATCATCAGCTCCAATCAGTGAAATTCCAAAGATGAGTAAAATCCAGATCGAGGCTGATTATCGGATTTCGCTATAGGACGTATGCGGACCTACCAAGGATCGAACGTCGACCCAGATATATCTTGCCTGGAACGGAACCTGGCCATTTTGCATTGTATTAAAACAGATAAATAATCAAATAACTATTTTACCAATAAATTAATTTTTAATAATCTTTGCGAGCACATTGCTCCCGGCTTACACCTCAGTTCTCATACCTGATCCACCCAGGCATTGTGCAATCTTGCGGTGAAAGTCCTAGGGGATAATAAAATAACCTCTTAGAAACTGTCTAAAATTCATAGCTCTAAGCTTCCTATTTCAGGTAATCACAGGAGGTGGAACAAGGCTCGGTTGAAAGTATACGATTTAGTTCTAATAAGATGTTTACTTTTCTTTGCGATTGCAATTTTGTAACGATTTCAATATTGTTACGTGAAGTTATCGACCTGAAAATTTTTTAAAACAAATATGTGTTACTTTTTAGTAGCGAGGTTTGTTTTTAATACAGTACCTACATAAATATTTTGTTACGTGCTGTTAATAAAATTAATATAAAATTATATGCATATAAATGCACACGTTTTGCCTTCAACCAGTAAACTATACAACATAATATATACGAATTCTTTTATTAAAAATGTCAAATATTTTTAAATTATCTAGCACGTAAGTATATTTATAGTTTTTATTAAAAATCTATGATTTTGTTGTCACAGTTAATCGTCATTTTTAATAGTTATTATAAATTTAAAATAAACATTTTTGTAGTGCTGAATGTTTGCAAGTGAATTTCTACGGAAGCAATTCAACTATAGTTGGCTGCTATGAAAAGAAATCAATAATCAAGGAGAAAGTACGTAATATACAGGGTGATTCACAACTTATCCAAAAAAATTTGGGAATAGATGCGGCATGAGAAATGGAGTCAATATTGTAAAAAAAATTTTTGTAAAATCCTTAAAGTTTCTGAGAAAAAAATTATTGAAGTTATAGCACATTAAACCACTACATAGCTGGACAACTGTAGTCTCTAGCGTCCTTCGCAATACGCGTGGAGAGCCATGTGACTCCTAATACTGAAATCCGTCGTTCCGGTAGTTTTTACCTGTTATCTGTGGTATTTACATCAGTTTTTTAGTAGTTAGTGTCAAAAATGGCTTACGTGTATAGCAACTCAGAGTTGATGGATATCGTTTTAATTTATGGTGAAGCAAGACAACATTTGTATTATGGTGAAGTATTTGTGTTATGGTGAAGCAAGACATCATTTGTGTTAGTTCGTAGAAAGTGAGTAAGACGGACCCAAATGTGTTTACACGTGAGTGGATAAAATTTTGAACAATTGCTGTTGCAGCATCGGGTATGTCAAATGATTTTATTATTTAAAAACACAAATTAATTTTATTAATAATTAATAAAGGCAAAAGCATTTGAATTTGCCGATATAAAATAGGTGCGATAAAATTCTATTTACATATTTCTTTCCTTGCGAAAGTTTTTGTCCGTTTTTATCACGCCGCCATACCGGTCGCATTGTGCGAGGTCAGGTTTTACAGTGGACCAGTTTCCAGTGCCGTGCAGAAGTGTATTTTTAAATCAATTTCGAACTGACCTTTTTGATTTTTTCTTTA
>NW_019416629.1:267360-276593 GCF_000390285.2 Anoplophora glabripennis | reverse complement strand
ATGGCTGTTGCTTGACGTAGATTAGATATTAGTAAAAATCGGTCGAAAATAATATAAACAATGAAAATATAAGGTTGCGCCAAGAAAAAAAGTTGTGCTATTCGCAGAAAAAATTAAAAACTGCAAAAATACTCAAAAATCACGTGTTTTTCCTAACATTTTCCAATATAACTTCTTAAATATGCAGTTTACAGAAAAAACTATTACTGCTGAAATTGTTTGTTATGAAATTTGCTATAAGACACAATTGTTTTGAGACCTGCGTATTCAATATTTTTGTTGCTAGAAAGCCAAAACAGCGTAAGAAAGTGATGAAAATCGAGGTAATTTTGAAGCGTTCAACTGATAGGTAAGAAATTGTCCAATTCTACTATAAATGTACATGTAAGTACTTTAAAGGATTACAAAACGAAATTCCAAAACCCGATCGAAATCGGTCTGATAGTTTTGGTATGAGACAATTTGTTACTAAATTTCAGCGCGAAATGTCGTTATTTTTTTGCGTCAGTGCTGGGGTTAAAGTTAGGCATTTTAATTGGCGCTGATTTTTTTACACATACTTGGACTCTTTAACTATCATATAGAATCGTTATAATATTAATTTTCTTTTTTTTAATAATTTTTGGAGCGATTTTAAAAATTCGAAAAATTTTGACTTTATAAACAAATAGTTTCGTGAAGCGGTTTTGCGGGTTAGAATATATACCAAAGTACTAAAAAATAGTTCTCGGAATGACATTTAACTTGAAAAAAAGAACGTTCAAATCGGTCATATAAGTTCCGAGATATAGAGTGTCAAAGTCAACAAGCGCTTGCTGCAAAACTATACATAACTAGTTTTTACCCGCGGCTTCACTCGCGGTTGATTTCGTGCAACTTTGGCGGCACGGGCCCGCGACGAATTTTTGGATAGACCAGATTTCCGCTTCCGAGGGATTTTTAAAGAACAGAGTAAGAATTAAAATCACGAATTAACAACAAAAATGACACCTAACCTGAAACAATAAATATAGAAAATCTTTCGTAAAAAATAAAAAAATTTTTTAATAAAATATGTTACTTCTAATACCTCCAAGAATATGTGTACAAAGTTTCATGATGATCGGTTAAGTAGTTTTCGCGTGAAAGCGTAACAAACAAACTTACATTCACATTTATAATATTAGTAGGGAAGTAGGGATGTGTACAAAGTTTCATGATGATCGGTTAAGTAGTTTTCGCGTGAAAGCGTAACAAACAAACTTACATTCACATTTATAATATTAGTAGGGATGTAACAACAACAAAAATTGAATTTGGTAGGATTTTTAAAGAACTTTCCGTATGTGTTTTTATAAATATGACCGCACGTGTGCTTTTTATATGAAAATTCAATGAATATCGCCAAACCGACCATTTGAGCCGCAAAACCGGGGGGAGGGGATGAATGATAGAAATTGAAATCGCGCGTGCAAAAAGAACGTGCCCTCTTCGGCGTTCAATATCTCGGCTTCTTCTACGGCTCCGATTTTGATGATTTTTTTAAAATCGATATAACAAAATGAGAGGAATTCAATTTAATATTTCATTGAAATATTATAAATCCTTATCAGCCTATTACGACTGCATAAAATTTCACACATTTCATTGTTGTATATTCATGTAAATAATATCGATAATATCGATCGATACGATATTCTATTGTTAATACGTATTAATTTTAATAACTACTTGGTAATAATGTTTAAAATCTTGAAATTTTTATGTAATAATGTAATTTATTTATTGTATACATATATCTAATGTAGAAAAAAATGCAGATATAAATAATTATTATTTGATATTTATAAAACGTATCTTCGCATTATTAAAAAAAAGTATTCCACTTTTTTATAGCACAGTTGCTGATTTCGCTCTCAAAAATGTATTCCTTTAGTAAACAATTAAAAATCGCACTTTGCAATTCATTATACAGGCTGTCATGCGGTGACGACCCATTAGAATATTTCGGAGACTATGTACTTCGATTTGAATTTTGAAAATTTTTGACCTAGTGGTCTTGGAGGTTTTATTTAGAGTTTAAATAAAATAATGCCATTGTTGTAGTACTTCCGGTTATACCGGTAGTCGCCACCTATTTGCTTATTATAAATGGAACATCCTATATTTATGTCATGTATATTTTTGTATATTTGAATTCTACGCATAATTTTAGGGGACTTTTATAAAGCTTCCCTATATGTATCTCTAATGGTCTCTAATCATATTTATTGTCGAATTTGATTGACCGAACCGTCAAAACTTGGTTTTTCTAAATGGGACACCCTGTTTTAATTTAATTTAATAAAAATCTGTTGTAGAAATTTACTCCACATCTATCCATATTACACCTCCCTATACCTATCTTTTAATTTTTCTGTTTTTGATGGATTTTGTGATAAATAAAATGATCCATTTTCTTGCGAGGATGGCTATGAAATTGCTGGCAAATTTAATAAATCAAATTAACCAACCATAAGTCATTATTTGCTGTTAATTTAACAGTGGTACCTACTTACAATAATTAGTTAAACACTGATTTGAAAATAATGGACAACGATACTTATTCCAATGCTGATATTATAAGTGAAAACACCAATGATGTAAAAAAAGTGAAAAACTTTAATAATACGATGATTATAAAAATATAATAAGCACATTTTGTAAACATAAATAAATAATTATTTATATTTATATTTTTTTCTATATTATATGAATACAATAAATAAATTACATATTAAATAAAGATATCAAGATTTTATTTAAACATTATTACCACGTAATTATTAAAACTAATACCTAGTAACAGTGGATTATGTACCTATATCCTACCATCGATATTATTGTTTACATGAATATACAGTATAACAATAAAATGTGGAAAATTTTTAGTCGTAATAGACCGAAAAGGGCTTTATAATATTTTAATGAAACCTTGGTAATCGAATTCCTCTCATTTTTCTATATCGATTTGAAAAAAATCATCAAAATCGGAGCCATAGAAGCCGATATACTGACCACCCAAGCGCGCTTTGGACGCACGATTTCAATTTCTATAATTCATCCCCTCTTCTCGGCTTAACGATATTCATTGAATTTTCATATAAAGAGCACACGTGCAGTCATATTTATAAAAACACATACGGAAAGTTCTTTAAAAAACCTACCAAATTCAATTTTTGTTGTTGTTATTATGTATAATTTTGCAGCAAGCGCTTGTTGACTTTGACACTCTATATCTCGCAATTTATATGACCGATTTGAACGTTATTTTTTTTCAAGTTAAGCGTCTTTCCGAGAACTATTTTTTAGTACTTTGGTATATATTCCAACCCACAAAACCGCTTCACGAAAGTATTTGTTTATAAAGTCAAAATTTTTCGAATTTTTAAAATCGCTCCTAAAATTATTAAAAAAAAAGAAAATTAATATTATAACGATTCTATATGATAGTTAAAGAGTCCAAGTAAGTGTAAAAAAATCAGCGCCAATTAAAATGCTTAACTTTAACCCCAGCACTGACGCAAAAAAATAACATTTCGCGCTGAGTTTCAGTTGTATAGTGGCAATGTTACCAGACTAGCACTGGAGCTCATTACCTGCCTCAACCTAACCTACTGCCCCACTGTTAAGGTCTCCTGTCTTTGTTACTACTACTGCGGACTCTCTTCTTGAACTGAGCATTTCGCGGACAAGATGAGTTTTGTTCAAAACTAGACAAGAAATCTATTTAAAATATAGATAGTTGAACACAAAATGATTGATGAAGTTACTTTTAATCTTTTTTAACCTTTAACAGAGAGAGGTTTCCAAACTAGTTTGGCCTGCAACCTTCGTTTTTAGAAAAAAATTATCAGCTCTATGGAGATATATCGCCTTTAAGCAAAAACAGAAAAAAAAATGTACATATTTCAAATCGATGTCTTGATACCGAGATATTAATCGATGAATATAATCAACAGCCTATTATCACTGTAACGTAGAACGATAAGTGTACTGTTGATTAATTCAAATGCACGAATGGCACCAATTGATACGTATCGATTCGCAGACGTTGAAGGATCAATATTATGTTTAATTTGTTGCAAAAAAAAGGTATAGGGTGTTAAAGTTTCTATTTTTATTTACCCCATATTTTTTGGAAATAACTACATATCGATAATAAACATAATAAATAACATAATAAACTGAAAGGTGGCAGTAATAAAAAGTCTAACTTATAATAAATGTTCTACGCATACCCCATTCTCTTCGTCATTGAGAATAGGGAATGAATTATACGTGCATCTAACTTGTCGTACGGCGTCTTTACTCTATTTCAAAGTTCTTTTGCCTTATTAGGTGTTACAGAGTTGTAAACAATTTCTTTCAAGTGACCCCACAAATAAAAGTTTAACGGATTAAGATCCAGACAACGAGAAGACCGAGGAAAGTCACTACCTCCACCTATCCAATGGTTTAGAAATTCTTGATTTAAATGATCTCTCACCAAATGACTGTAGTGAGCAGGGGCACCATCGTGCAAGAACCACATTTGTCCTCTAGTATTAATGGGTACTTCTTCGAGAACCCTAGGAAGTTCTTGCCGAAGGAATTCCAAATAATTTTTGCCGTTTAACCTTGCAGATAGAGCGATAGCCCCTAAAATAAAATTTCCTATAACACCTCACCAGACGTTAACTAAAAATTCGTGTTGGAAGCGATGCTGTTTTATTATGTGTGGATTTTCTTTATACATACATACCTTCAATTTCGTGAATTGGACCGAAGGTTTCCAGTTTCTCCTAATCTGGTGAATAAAAAAAGCAAACAATGTATGAGAAGGCTATCTGCGATTCGGATAAAGTTCTTCATATGTTCCCTTGGCAGCGCGTCCACTAAAATGTTGCTATACGTATACCACTATCATGTCTCTCGTTTCATAATTCATAAATTCATTGGGACGAGGCATTTTCAGAAATAAATTTTTGCAAAATACAAACTACAGTGACTTATTGAAATTGTCATGTTATGGAAGCGTACTTGTTTCCAAAAAATATGGGGTATGTGTTAATAAATATTTTCTGTAATATCTTCATAACCGAGCATAATTTCGACTTTTGATAGGTAGGTATACATTTTTTGTGTAGAATAAAATTTTCACCTATTTCTGATAGTTGCGTGTAAAAATTTAAAGGTATAAAAAGTTACAGAAGAATATTCACAAAGAGTTGTAGTAAAACGAAGGCCCTGTATGATTTAATCTAATAGGAACATAATCACTGCATACTTCATGAAGAGAAACTAAGCAACAGTAAATTTTACTCAAATCGGGTTCTGAGTTAAGGAGGGAAAAATAGAACGGTAACTGAATTTTACATTAGTAAGATATAGAAATTGTGCAGGGATAAGTCTACCCACTATATGGCGCTGTTATATTATTTTTTTTTCAAATGTACTGTATACTTATATGATATTTGATATGAGATTGAACTGTACTTTTTTAATATTTTGTATTTGTTTTATTTATTTTTATCTCCCTATTCCAGATAAGATTGTTAGACTCATAATAAGATGCACAAAACATGTACATATTATAACAGTTCCTAGTAAATACATTGGCATTTTTCAGTAGAAATATCTGTGTACGTTGGGAATCCCTGTGGATTAAAAATTCCATATTAAGCTTCCTATTACCGATAAAGTACAGTACGTTCTAATTAATATAATTAATAGCTAATTAGTTTGTTACAATGAACACTGAGAACTTACATTCCTAAGTAGATGTTATAAATAATAGCAGATAGAACTTGTCAAAATACTTAAAAAAGTTTCCATGAATATATGTCCGGAATGCATATTGTGCAAAACCGTACTTATCAACTTTGACGTCACCTGTTACATGAGTGTTGCACAATAATGAAAAAGTAATATTAACGGTCGGTAGAAGGAAGCACAAAAAACAAGCGTTTAGGTAGGGAATTCTGGAAGGAAGCCTAGAGAGTTGAAGATAGGTAGTTGAAGTGAGAACAGTGTGCAGATAGGTAGCAAGACGATCGGCGGGCAGTGTGACAAAGTAGTGTAAAATTAAGTGTNAAGTGTATTTTTAAATCAATTTCGAACTGACCTTTTTGATTTTTTCTTTAAAAAATTGTATTTGTAAGGGTCCCCTGTACATCCAGAATTTTTTTTTTTGGATAAGTTCTGAATCACCCTGTATACACAGAACATAACTATTGTTAACTGTAACTATTTTTAACAATTTTAGAACTGGGACACATGAACATTTTATCATAATAGGCATTAGATTAAAAGACAATATATATTTTTGTGTTAATTTTTTGGAACAGTAATTTTCTTCACGTTGGTAATTAAATTTCCGTAAAATTAAAAATTATTATTAAAACAATAAGATCAAGGTTAAGATTAGTATAATTTTTCACCAGATTCTATTCAATCAATCAGCGATCGCATTATCTCGAGCGTAGACCCAACGGTTTGTCATTGTTCATTGTAAACGAATCATTCGTATTGGTGACGCAAAAATTGAGAGATTTTCAGTTGACAGTATCAGCCGTGCAATGTTGGTCGCTTAAGCTTGGCGGTCACGTGGTTTTATCTAGTTTATTTTGTTTTCGTTTTGTATAAGAACTTCAAATTATATCGTAATTACGTTCTTAGGCGGTTATTCTTATTAGCAATCATTTTTATTAGCATCAATTTGTAATGCAGAAAATCAAAGCTAAATACAGAGCCTTCATAAACATTTACAAGTCACGTGACCGTCGAGCGTAGGTAACCAACAATTCACAGTTGGTGAGATCAAATGAAAATCCCTAAACCTCAGTGGAGTGGTTGAAAGGGTTACATTTAATTAAATAAAATTGTTTTTAAAATTGATTGATATGAACTATCGATAGTAAACTAAATACATATAATTTAGTATTACATACTTTCGAAACATACTTTTGTTTTTCCGTTTAAATGCTTTTAAATTTATTAAATTAAAAGGAGAAAACTATCAAAGTTCACTTGTTACTGAACAAATTGTAAATCTTTATTATGAAAGCAAAATGAATATGATATGAACCCATAAAAGTTTATTATTTTTATTTAAATACAGAGTAAAATCAACATAGACAGTTTACATTGATTTACATACCATTGCCCTTTGTTGCAAATTCAAATTCATAAATTAGGCATATTTGCGATAAAACATTACATGTTATGTTCAAAATGACGTCCTTGACTAGCTATATACGAATTTACTCTCTTGTGCCTATTTTCATACATATTTTGCAGTTGTTCTGTTATATTCTTGATATCGCTACACAAACGTCTGGTTTTAAGGGATGTAAACCGGTTTCTACAAATGTGTGCGGATTTTCTGCAGCCCAGGTTCTATAATTTAGGCTATCTGATATGTGAAACCATGCTTTGTCAGTAAAAAACTAGTCCAACAAAAACTAGTATTCCTGCACAACAGTTGCCTTGTATGGGTCCCTAAAATGAAAATTTTAAGTTATTAACTATACTTCAATCTAATTTCATACTCAAATAAAAATTTCAAAGTTAAAATGTTTTAGAGACAAACTAAATTAGAGAATATTTGCACGAACTTAGCAATGGCGACTCGTGACATTGAGAATAGGTAAAGCATATTCATTGATTGACTAAAAAGAAAAAAAAAAGCGCCGCAGACGAAACATTTTGAAAGGACCCCGCACAAAATGAATGGAAATTGGGTCCTGCTAGATTTGGCTGGAATTGTGATATGTTATAGTTCTCGACATTCTGATGAAATCTTGTCACGGGCCCAAAGTGATCCTATGGATAGTTTCAGAGATATAGAGGGGGGAAGTGTGTGATTTTGGCAGAACCACTCTATCCATTGGTGAAAACAGCATGAAAATCGGTGCAGTAGTTTTTGAGTTTATCGCGAACAGACATACAGACAGACAGACGCGGCGGAGGACTTTGTTTTATAATATGTAGTGATTAAAAATAATTTTAAATTGTGCAACCAAACGGAAATTTTAGATGAAGCGGTGCGTGACTTGCGTCACCTGACGAGCCGCCACTGGAAATTAGCAGACTGATTCATTCGTTGCTGTATATTATCGTTTTGTAAGTACATTTGGTCTGCCGTAGATGTTCCTTTGCAAATACAGTGTTTGATTCAAATCGTTTAACAATAGCACATTTCGGTTTAAGAAAGTGTCATAATCAATGTTTGAGTCTGGAAATTCCGTTATAAATTGTTCGATGCAGGATTGTAAAGAGCATGTCCATGACCCGTCTTCATTTCGAGTTCGAAAATGAGCCATTACAATATATGCATCTTGTTCTGAAGTCTGAAGTAAACGGCATAATGCGTTCTGAAATAAAAATATTAACCTCAAAATTTTGTTTCTGTTATAACTTGCCAATAACTCGACGTAATGCCAAAAGTTTATCTGTGAAATCAACTGATTGATTTGAATTATGTACAATTTAATATTGAAGCAAAAGAAACAATAAAACAATGGCAGCAAATGAACTCAAACAAAAATAGGCGCAGACGACGGACGCCACTGAAAAATGCATAAATGTCAATTTAGCGTCGTCGGTCATACTCATAATGATTCGTTTACAATAAACAGTAAGAAACAATTACGTTTATACTCGAGAGAAACCAATCGCTGATTGGTTGAATGAAATGTGGTGGAAAAATTACAATAGTACTAAGCCGGTAAAACGAAATTGTTGCGTTTTAACGTAATCTTGATCTTATTGGTTTAGTAATTTTTAATTTTACCAGAATTTAATTGCCAACGCGAAGGAAATAAAATTACTGTTTCAAACAAAATTAAGTACTCGTCACAAGCTTGTAATCATTTATAAAGGCTCTGTATTGTATTTTCATATAAAACTTACCTGCAGCTATGGAAATCAATCATTTTCTCATTAGTCCAACAGAATTAAGCTCAAAATCTTCGAGATATGGCTGTTGCTTGACGTAGATTAGATATTAGTAAAAATCGGTCGAAAATAATATAAACAATGAAAATATAAGGTTGCGCCAAGAAAAAAAGTTGTGCTATTTGCAGAAAAAATTAAAAACTGCAAAAATACTCAAAAATCACGTGTTTTTTCTAACATTTTCCAATATAACTTCTTAAATATGCAGTTTACAGAAAAAACTATTACTGCTGAAATTGTTTGTTATGAAATACGCTATAAGACACAATTGTTTT